>NC_082713.1:2865000-3165000 GCF_030144855.1 Hypanus sabinus
AGTGAGCAGCCGACAGTCTGGGCAGTGAATGGACAGTGATCAGCCGACAGTCTGGACAGTGAATAGACAGCGATCAGTGGACAGTCTGGACAGTGAATTGATACCGATTAGTGGACAGTCTGGACAGTGAATGGACAGCGATGAACCGACAGTCTGGACAGTGACTGGACAGTGATCAGCCGACAGTCGGGACAGTGAATGGAGAGTGATCAGCCGACAGTGTGGACAGTGAATGGACAGCGATCAGCCGACAATCTGGAAAGTGACTGGACAGCGATCAGCCGACAGTCTGGACAGAGAATGGACAGCGATCAGCGGACAGTCTGGAGAGTGACTGGACAGCGATCAGCCGACAGTCTGGACAGTGAATGGACAGTAATCAGCGGACAGTCTGGACAGTGACTGGACAGCGATCAGCCGACAGTCTGGACAATGAATGGACAGTGATCAGCGGACAGTCTGGACAGTGATCAGCCGACAGTCAGGACAGCGACTGGACAGCGATCAGTGGACAGTCTGGACAGTGAATGGACAGCGATCAGTGGACAGTCTGGACAGTGAATTGATACCGATTAGTGGACAGTCTGGACAGTGAATGGACAGCGATGAACCGACAGTCTGGACAGTGACTGGACAGTGATCAGCCGACAGTCGGGACAGTGAATGGAGAGTGATCAGCCGACAGTGTGGACAGTGAATGGACAGCGATCAGCCGACAATCTGGAAAGTGACTGGACAGCGATCAGCCGACAGTCTGGACAGAGAATGGACAGCGATCAGCGGACAGTCTGGAGAGTGACTGGACAGCGATCAGCCGACAGTCTGGACAGTGAATGGACAGTAATCAGCGGACAGTCTGGACAGTGACTGGACAGCGATCAGCCGACAGTCTGGACAATGAATGGACAGTGATCAGCGGACAGTCTGGACAGTGATCAGCCGACAGTCAGGACAGCGACTGGACAGCGATCAGTGGACAGTCTGGACAGTGAATGGATAGCGATCAGCGCACTGTCTGGAGAGTGACTGGACAGCGATCAGCCGACAGTCTGGACAGTGAATGGACAGTGATCAGCGGACAGTCTGGACAGTGAAAGGACAGCAATCAGCCGACAATCTGGACAGTGAATGGAAAGTAATCAGCGGACAGTCTGGACAGTGACTGGACAGCGATCAGCCGACAGACTGGACAGTGAATGGACAGTGATCAGCGGATAGTCTGGACAGTGACTGGACAGGGATCAGCTGACAGTCTGGACAGTGAACGGACAGTGATCAGTGGACAGTCTGGATAGTGAATGGACTGCGATTAGCGGACTGTCTGGAGAGTGACTGGACAGCGATCAGCCGACAGTCTGGACAGTGAATGGACAGTGATCAGCGGACAATCTGGACAGTGACAGGACAGCGATCAGCCGACAGTCTGGACAGTGAATGGACAGTAATCAGCTGACAGTCTGGACAGAGACTGGACAGCGATCAGCCGACAGTCTGGACAGTGAATGGACAGTGATCAGCGGATAGTCTGGACAGTGACTGGACAGGGATCAGCCGACAGTCTGGACAGTGACTGGACAGCGATCAGCCGACAGTTTGGACATTGAATGGACAGCGATCAGCCGACAGTCTGGACAGCGAATGGGCAGCGATCAGTGGACAGTCTGGATAGTGAATGGACAGCGATCAGCCGACTGTCTGGACAGTGAATGGACAGTGATCAGCGGACAGTCTGGACAGTGATCAGCCGAGAGTCTGGACAGTGAAAGGACAGTGATCAGCGGACAGTCTGGACAGTGATCAGCCGAGAGTCTGGACAGTCAAAGGACAGCGATCAGCCGACAGTTTGGACAGTGAATGGACAGCGATCAGCCGACAGTCTGGACAGTGAATGGTCAGCGATCAGTGGACAGACTGGACAGTGAATGGACAGCGATCAGCGGACTGTCTGGAGAGATACAGGACTGCGATCAGCCGACAGTCTGGACAGAGAATGGACAGTAATCAGCGGACGGTCTGGACAGTGAATGGACAGAGATCACCCGACTGTCTGGACAGTGACTAAACAGCGATCAGTGGGCAGTCTGGAGAGTGACTGGACAGCGATCAGCAGACAGTATGGACAGTGAATGGACAGTGATCAGCGGACAGTCTGGAAAGTGACAGGACAGCGATCAGCCGACAGTCTGGACAGTGAATGGACAGTAATCAGCGGACAGTCTGGACGGTGACTGGACAGCGATCAGCCGACAGTCTGGACAGTGAATGGACAGTGATCAGCGGACAGTCTGGACAGTGATCAGCCGACAGTCTGGACAGTGACTGGACAGCGATCAGTGGACAGTCTGGACTGTGAATGGACAGCGATCAGCAGACTGTCTGGAGAGTGACTGGACAGCGATCAGCCGACAGTCTGGACAGTGAATGGACAGTGATCAGCGGACAGTCTGGACAGTGACAGGACAGCTATCAGCCGACAGTCTGGACAGTGAATGGACAGTAATCAGCGGACAGTCTGGACAGTGACTGGACAGCGATCAGCCGACAGTCTGGACAGTGAATGGACAGTGATCAGCGGATAGTCTGGACAGTGACTGGACAGCGATTAGTGGACAGTCTGGACAGTGAATGGACTGCGATCTGCCGACAGTCTGGACAGTGACTGGACACCGATCAGCCGACAGTCTGGACAGTGACTGGACAGCGATCAGCCGACAGTCTGGACAGTGACTGGACAGCGATCAGCCGACAGTCTGGACAGAGAATGGACAGCGATCAGCGGACAGTCTGGAGAGTGACAGGACAGCGATCAGCCGACAGTCTGGACAGTGAATGGACAGTAATCAGCGGACAGTCTGGACAGTGACTGGACAGTGATCAGCCGACAGCATGGACAGTGAATGGACAGCGATCAGCGGACAGTCTGGACAGTGACTGGACAGCGATCAGCCGATAGTCTGGACAGAGAATGGACAGTTATCAGCCGCCAGTCTGGACGGTGAATGGACAGTGATCAGCGGATAGTCTGGACAGTGACTGGACAGCGATTAGTGGACAGTCTGGACAGTGAATGGACTGCGATCTGCCGACAGTCTGGACAGTGACTGGACACCTATCAGCCGACAGTCTGGACAGTGAAAGGACAGTGATCAGCCGACAGTCTGGACAGTGACTGGACAGCTATCAGCCGACAGTCTGGACAGTGAATGGACAGCGATCAGCCGACAGTCTGGACAGTGAAAGGACAGTGATCAGCGGACAGTCTGGACAGTGACTGGACAGCGCTCAGCCGACAGTTTGGACAGTGAATGGACAGCGATCAGCGGACTGTCTGGAGAGTGACTGGACAGCGAACAGCCGACAGTCTGGACAGTGAATGGACAGTGATCAGCGGACAGTCTGGACAGTGACAGGACAGCGATCAGCCGACAGTCTGGACTGTGAATGGACAGTGATCAGCCGACAGTCGGGACAGTGAATGGAGAGTGATCAGCCGACAGTCTGGACCGTGAATGGACAGTGATCAGCCGACAGTCTGGACAGTGATCAGCCGACAGTCTGGGCAGTGAATGGACAGTGATCAGCCGACAGTCTGGACAGTGAATAGACAGCGATCAGTGGACAGTCTGGACAGTGAATTGATACCGATTAGTGGACAGTCTGGACAGAGACTGGACAGCGAACAGCCGACAGTCTGGACAGTGAATGGACAGTGATCAGCGGATAGTCTGGACAGTGACTGGACAGGGATCAGCCGACAGTCTGGACAGTGACTGGACAGCGATCAGCCGACAGTTTGGACATTGAATGGACAGCGATCAGCCGACAGTCTGGACAGCGAATGGGCAGCGATCAGTGGACAGTCTGGATAGTGAATGGACAGCGATCAGCCGACTGTCTGGACAGTGAATGGACAGTGATCAGCGGACAGTCTGGACAGTGATCAGCCGAGAGTCTGGACAGTGAAAGGACAGTGATCAGCGGACAGTCTGGACAGTGATCAGCCGAGAGTCTGGACAGTCAAAGGACAGCGATCAGCCGACAGTTTGGACAGTGAATGGACAGCGATCAGCCGACAGTCTGGACAGTGAATGGACAGCGATCAGCGGACTGTCTGGAGAGATACAGGACTGCGATCAGCCGACAGTCTGGACAGAGAATGGACAGTAATCAGCGGACGGTCTGGACAGTGAATGGACAGTGATCACCCGACTGTCTGGACAGTGACTAAACAGCGATCAGTGGGCAGTCTGGAGAGTGACTGGACAGCGATCAGCAGACAGTCTGGACAGTGAATGGACAGTGATCAGCGGACAGTCTGGAAAGTGACAGGACAGCGATCAGCCGACAGTCTGGACAGTGAATGGAGAGTAATCAGCGGACAGTCTGGACGGTGACTGGACAGCGATCAGCCGACAGTCTGGACAGTGAATGGACAGTGATCAGCGGACAGTCTGGACAGTGATCAGCCGACAGTCTGGACAGTGACTGGACAGCGATCAGTGGACAGTCTGGACTGTGAATGGACAGCGATCAGCAGACTGTCTGGAGAGTGACTGGACAGCGATCAGCCGACAGTCTGGACAGTGAATGGACAGTGATCAGCGGACAGTCTGGACAGTGACAGGACAGCTATCAGCCGACAGTCTGGACAGTGAATGGACAGTAATCAGCGGACAGTCTGGACAGTGACTGGACAGCGATCAGCCGACAGTCTGGACAGTGAATGGACAGTGATCAGCGGATAGTCTGGACAGTGACTGGACAGCGATTAGTGGACAGTCTGGACAGTGAATGGACTGCGATCTGCCGACAGTCTGGACAGTGACTGGACACCGATCAGCCGACAGTCTGGACAGTGACTGGACAGCGATCAGCCGACAGTCTGGACAGTGACTGGACAGCGATCAGCCGACAGTCTGGACAGAGAATGGACAGCGATCAGCGGACAGTCTGGAGAGTGACAGGACAGCGATCAGCCGACAGTCTGGACAGTGAATGGACAGTAATCAGCGGACAGTCTGGACAGTGACTGGACAGTGATCAGCCGACAGCATGGACAGTGAATGGTCAGCGATCAGCGGACAGTCTGGACAGTGACTGGACAGCGATCAGCCGATAGTCTGGACAGAGAATGGACAGTGATCAGCCGCCAGTCTGGACGGTGAATGGACAGTGATCAGCGGATAGTCTGGACAGTGACTGGACAGCGATTAGTGGACAGTCTGGACAGTGAATGGACTGCGATCTGCCGACAGTCTGGACAGTGACTGGACACCTATCAGCCGACAGTCTGGACAGTGAAAGGACAGTGATCAGCCGACAGTCTGGACAGTGACTGGACAGCTATCAGCCGACAGTCTGGACAGTGAATGGACAGCGATCAGCCGACAGTCTGGACAGTGAAAGGACAGTGATCAGCGGACAGTCTGGACAGTGACTGGACAGCGCTCAGCCGACAGTTTGGACAGTGAATGGACAGCGATCAGCGGACTGTCTGGAGAGTGACTGGACAGCGAACAGCCGACAGTCTGGACAGTGAATGGACAGTGATCAGCGGACAGTCTGGACAGTGACAGGACAGCGATCAGCCGACAGTCTGGACTGTGAATGGACAGTGATCAGCCGACAGTCGGGACAGTGAATGGAGAGTGATCAGCCGACAGTCTGGACCGTGAATGGACAGTGATCAGCCGACAGTCTGGACAGTGATCAGCCGACAGTCTGGGCAGTGAATGGACAGTGATCAGCCGACAGTCTGGACAGTGAATAGACAGCGATCAGTGGACAGTCTGGACAGTGAATTGATACCGATTAGTGGACAGTCTGGACAGAGACTGGACAGCGATCAGCCGACAGTCTGGACAGTGAATGGACAGTGATCAGCGGATAGTCTGGACAGTGACTGGACAGGGATCAGCCGACAGTCTGTACAGTGACTGGACAGCGATCAGCCGACAGTTTGGACATTGAATGGACAGCGATCAGCCGACAGTCTGGACAGCGAATGGGCAGCGATCAGTGGACAGTCTGGATAGTGAATGGACAGCGATCAGCCGACTGTCTGGACAGTGAATGGACAGTGATCAGCGGACAGTCTGGACAGTGATCAGCCGAGAGTCTGGACAGTGAAAGGACAGTGATCAGCGGACAGTCTGGACAGTGATCAGCCGAGAGTCTGGACAGTCAAAGGACAGCGATCAGCCGACAGTTTGGACAGTGAATGGACAGCGATCAGCCGACAGTCTGGACAGTGAATGGTCAGCGATCAGTGGACAGACTGGACAGTGAATGGACAGCGATCAGCGGACTGTCTGGAGAGATACAGGACTGCGATCAGCCGACAGTCTGGACAGAGAATGGACAGTGATCAGCGGACAGTCTGGACAGTGACAGGACAGCGATCAGCCGACAGTCTGGACTGTGAATGGACAGTGATCAGCCGACAGTCGGGACAGTGAATGGAGAGTGATCAGCCGACAGTCTGGACCGTGAATGGACAGTGATCAGCCGACAGTCTGGACAGTGATCAGCCGACAGTCTGGGCAGTGAATGGACAGTGATCAGCCGACAGTCTGGACAGTGAATAGACAGCGATCAGTGGACAGTCTGGACAGTGAATTGATACCGATTAGTGGACAGTCTGGACAGTGAATGGACAGCGATGAACCGACAGTCTGGACAGTGACTGGACAGTGATCAGCCGACTGTCGGGACAGTGAATGGAGAGTGATCAGCCGACAGTGTGGACAGTGAATGGACAGCGATCAGCCGACAATCTGGAAAGTGACTGGACAGCGATCAGCCGACAGTCTGCACAGAGAATGGACAGCGATCAGCGGACAGTCTGGAGAGTGACTGGACAGCGATCAGCCGACAGTCTGGACAGTGAATGGACAGTAATCAGCGGACAGTCTGGACAGTGACTGGACAGCGATCAGCCGACAGTCTGGACAATGAATGGACAGTGATCAGCGCACAGTCTGGACAGTGATCAGCCGACAGTCAGGACAGCGACTGGACAGCGATCAGTGGACAGTCTGGACAGTGAATTGATACCGATTAGTGGACAATCTGGACAGTGACTGGACAGCGATCAGCCGACAGTCTGGACAGTGAATGGACAGTGATCAGCGGACAGTCTGGACAGTGATCAGCCGACAGTCTGGACAGTGACTGGACAGCGATCAGTGGACAGTCTGGACTGTGAATGGACAGCGATCAGCGGACTGTCTGGAGAGTGACTGGACAGCGATCAGCCGACAGTCTGGACAGTGAATGGACAGTGATCAGCGGACAGTCTGGACAGTGACTGGACAGCGATCAGCCGACAGTCTGGACAGTGAATGGACAGTGATCAGCGGATAGTCTGGACAGTGACTGGACAGCGATTAGTGGACAGTCTGGACAGTGAATGGACTGCGATCTGCCGACAGTCTGGACAGTGACTGGACACCGATCAGCCGACAGTCTGGACAGTGACTGGACAGCGATCAGCCGACAGTCTGGACAGTGACTGGACAGCGATCAGCCGACCGTCTGGACAGAGAATGGACAGCGATCAGCGGACAGTCTGGAGAGTGACAGGACAGCGATCAGCCGACAGTCTGGACAGTGAATGGACAGTGATCAGCCGACAGCATGGACAGTGAATGGACAGCGATCAGCGGACAGTCTGGACAGTGACTGGACAGCGATCAGCCGATAGTCTGGACAGAGAATGGACAGTGATCAGCCGCCAGTCTGGACGGTGAATGGACAGTGATCAGCGGATAGTCTGGACAGTGACTGGACAGCGATTAGTGGACAGTCTGGACAGTGAATGGACTGCGATCTGCCGACAGTCTGGACAGTGACTGGACACCTATCAGCCGACAGTCTGGACAGTGAAAGGACAGTGATCAGCCGACAGTCTGGACAGTGACTGGACAGCTATCAGCCGACAGTCTGGACAGTGAATGGACAGCGATCAGCCGACAGTCTGGACAGTGAAAGGACAGTGATCAGCGGACAGTCTGGACAGTGACTGGACAGCGCTCAGCCGACAGTTTGGACAGTGAATGGACAGCGATCAGCGGACTGTCTGGAGAGTGACTGGACAGCGAACAGCCGACAGTCTGGACAGTGAATGGACAGTGATCAGCGGACAGTCTGGACAGTGACAGGACAGCGATCAGCCGACAGTCTGGACTGTGAATGGACAGTGATCAGCCGACAGTCGGGACAGTGAATGGAGAGTGATCAGCCGACAGTCTGGACCGTGAATGGACAGTGATCAGCCGACAGTCTGGACAGTGATCAGCCGACAGTCTGGGCAGTGAATGGACAGTGATCAGCCGACAGTCTGGACAGTGAATAGACAGCGATCAGTGGACAGTCTGGACAGTGAATTGATACCGATTAGTGGACAGTCTGGACAGTGAATGGACAGCGATGAACCGACAGTCTGGACAGTGACTGGACAGTGATCAGCCGACAGTCGGGACAGTGAATGGAGAGTGATCAGCCGACAGTGTGGACAGTGAATGGACAGCGATCAGCCGACAATCTGGAAAGTGACTGGACAGCGATCAGCCGACAGTCTGGGCAGAGAATGGACAGCGATCAGCGGACAGTCTGGAGAGTGACTGGACAGCGATCAGCCGACAGTCTGGACAGTGAATGGACAGTAATCAGCGGACAGTCTGGACAGTGACTGGACAGCGATCAGCCGACAGTCTGGACAATGAATGGACAGTGATCAGCGGACAGTCTGGACAGTGATCAGCCGACAGTCAGGACAGCGACTGGACAGCGATCAGTGGACAGTCTGGACAGTGAATTGATACCGATTAGTGGACAATCTGGACAGTGAATGGACAGCGATGACCCGACAGTCTGGACAGTGACAGGACAGTGATCAACCGACAGTCGGGACAGTGAATGGAGAGTGATCAGCCGACAGTGTGGACAGTGAATGGACAGCGATCAGCCGACAATCTGGAAAGTGACTGGACAGCGATCAGCCGACAGTCTGGACAGAGAATGGACAGCGATCAGCGGACAGTCTGGAGAGTGACTGGACAGCGATCAGCCGACAGTCTGGACTTTGAATGGACAGTAATCAGCGGACAGTCTGGACAGTGAAAGGACAGTAATCAGCGGACAGTCTGGACAGTGACTGGACAGCGATCAGTCGACAGTCTGGACAATGAATGGACAGTGATCAGCGGACAGTCTGGACAGTGATCAGCCGACAGTCAGGACAGCGACTGGACAGCGATCAGTGGACTGTCTGGACAGTGAATTGATACCGATTAGTGGACAGTCTGGACAGTGAATGGACAGCGATGAACCGACAGTCTGGACAGTGACTGGACAGTGATCAGCCGACAGTCGGGACAGTGAATGGAGAGTGATCAGCCGACAGTGTGGACAGTGAATGGACAGCGATCAGCCGACAATCTGGAAAGTGACTGGACAGCGATCAGCCGACAGTCTGGACAGAGAATGGACAGCGATCAGCGGACAGTCTGGAGAGTGACTGGACAGCGATCAGCCGACAGTCTGGACAGTGAATGGACAGTAATCAGCGGACAGTCTGGACAGTGACTGGACAGCGATCAGCCGACAGTCTGGACAATGAATGGACAGTGATCAGCGGACAGTCTGGACAGTGATCAGCCGACAGTCAGGACAGCGACTGGACAGCGATCAGTGGACAGTCTGGACAGTGAATGGACAGCGATCAGCGCACTGTCTGGAGAGTGACTGGACAGCGATCAGCCGACAGTCTGGACAGTGAATGGACAGTGATCAGCGGACAGTCTGGACAGTGACAGGACAGCGATCAGCCGACAATCTGGACAGTGAATGGAAAGTAATCAGCGGACAGTCTGGACAGTGACTGGACAGCGATCAGCCGACAGACTGGACAGTGAATGGACAGTGATCAGCGGATAGTCTGGACAGTGACTGGACAGGGATCAGCTGACAGTCTGGACAGTGAACGGACAGTGATAAGCCGACAGTTTGGACAGTGAATGGACAGCGATCAGCCGACAGTCTGGACAGTGAATGGTCAGCGATCAGTGGACAGTCTGGATAGTGAATGGACTGCGATCAGAGGACTGTCTGGAGAGTGACTGGACAGCGTTCAGCCGACAGTCTGGACAGTGAATGGACAGTGATCAGCGGACAATCTGGACAGTGACAGGACAGCGATCAGCCGACAGTCTGGACAGTGAATGGACAGTAATCAGCGGACAGTCTGGACAGAGACTGGACAGCGATCAGCCGACAGTATGGACAGTGAATGGACAGTGATCAGCGGATAGTCTGGACAGTGACTGGACAGGGATCAGCCGACAGTCTGGACAGTGACTGGACAGCCATCAGCCGACAGTTTGGACAGTGAATGGACAGCGATCAGCCGACAGTCTGGACAGCGAATGGGCAGCGATCAGTGGACAGTCTGGATAGTGAATGGACAGCGATCAGCGGATAGTCTGGACAGTGACTGGACAGCGATCAGCCGACTGTCTGGACAGTGAATGGACAGTGATCAGCGGACAGTCTGGACAGTGATCAGCCGAGAGTCTGGACAGTGAAAGGACAGTGATCAGCCGACAGTCTTGACAGTGACTGGACAGCGATCAGCCGACAGTGTGGACAGTGAATGGACAGCGATCAGCCGACAATCTGGAAAGTGACTGGACAGCGATCAGCCGACAGTCTGGACAGAGAATGGACAGCGATCAGCGGACAGTCTGGAGAGTGACTGGACAGCGATCAGCCGACAGTCTGGACAGTGAATGGACAGTAATCAGCGGACAGTCTGGACAGTGACTGGACAGCGATCAGCCGACAGTCTGGACAATGAATGGACAGTGATCAGCGGACAGTCTGGACAGTGATCAGCCGACAGTCAGGACAGCGACTGGACAGCGATCAGTGGACAGTCTGGACAGTGAATTGATACCGATTAGTGGACAGTCTGGACAGTGAATGGACAGCGATGAACCGACAGTCTGGACAGTGACTGGACAGTGATCAACCGACAGTCGGGACAGTGAATGGAGAGTGATCAGCCGACAGTGTGGACAGTGAATGGACAGCGATCAGCCGACAATCTGGAAAGTGACTGGACAGCGATCAGCCGACAGTCTGGACAGAGAATGGACAGCGATCAGCGGACAGTCTGGAGAGTGACTGGACAGCGATCAGCCGACAGTCTGGACTTTGAATGGACAGTAATCAGCGGACAGTCTGGACAGTGAATGGACAGTAATCAGCGGACAGTCTGGACAGTGACTGGACAGCGATCAGCCGACAGTCTGGACAATGAATGGACAGTGATCAGCGGACAGTCTGGACAGTGATCAGCCGACAGTCAGGACAGCGACTGGACAGCGATCAGTGGACTGTCTGGACAGTGAATTGATACCGATTAGTGGACAGTCTGGACAGTGAATGGACAGCGATGAACCGACAGTCTGGACAGTGACTGGACAGTGATCAGCCGACAGTCGGGACAGTGAATGGAGAGTGATCAGCCGACAGTGTGGACAGTGAATGGACAGCGATCAGCCGACAATCTGGAAAGTGACTGGACAGCGATCAGCCGACAGTCTGGACAGAGAATGGACAGCGATCAGCGGACAGTCTGGAGAGTGACTGGACAGCGATCAGCCGACAGTCTGGACAGTGAATGGACAGTAATCAGCGGACAGTCTGGACAGTGACTGGACAGCGATCAGCCGACAGTCTGGACAATGAATGGACAGTGATCAGCGGACAGTCTGGACAGTGATCAGCCGACAGTCAGGACAGCGACTGGACAGCGATCAGTGGACAGTCTGGACAGTGAATGGACAGCGATCAGCGCACTGTCTGGAGAGTGACTGGACAGCGATCAGCCGACAGTCTGGACAGTGAATGGACAGTGATCAGCGGACAGTCTGGACAGTGACAGGACAGCGATCAGCCGACAATCTGGACAGTGAATGGAAAGTAATCAGCGGACAGTCTGGACAGTGACTGGACAGCGATCAGCCGACAGACTGGACAGTGAATGGACAGTGATCAGCGGATAGTCTGGACAGTGACTGGACAGGGATCAGCTGACAGTCTGGACAGTGAACGGACAGTGATAAGCCGACAGTTTGGACAGTGAATGGACAGCGATCAGCCGACAGTCTGGACAGTGAATGGTCAGCGATCAGCCGACAGTCTGGACAGTGAATGGTCAGCGATCAGTGGACAGTCTGGATAGTGAATGGACTGCGATCAGAGGACTGTCTGGAGAGTGACTGGACAGCGTTCAGCCGACAGTCTGGACAGTGAATGGACAGTGATCAGCGGACAATCTGGACAGTGACAGGACAGCGATCAGCCGACAGTCTGGACAGTGAATGGACAGTAATCAGCGGACAGTCTGGACAGAGACTGGACAGCGATCAGCCGACAGTATGGACAGTGAATGGACAGTGATCAGCGGATAGTCTGGACAGTGACTGGACAGGGATCAGCCGACAGTCTGGACAGTGACTGGACAGCGATCAGCCGACAGTTTGGACAGTGAATGGACAGCGATCAGCCGACAGTCTGGACAGCGAATGGGCAGCGATCAGTGGACAGTCTGGATAGTGAATGGACAGCGATCAGCGGATAGTCTGGACAGTGACTGGACAGCGATCAGCCGACTGTCTGGACAGTGAATGGACAGTGATCAGCGGACAGTCTGGACAGTGATCAGCCGAGAGTCTGGACAGTGAAAGGACAGTGATCAGCCGACAGTCTTGACAGTGACTGGACAGCGATCAGCCGACAGTGTGGACAGTGAATGGACAGCGATCAGCCGACAATCTGGAAAGTGACTGGACAGCGATCAGCCGACAGTCTGGACAGAGAATGGACAGCGATCAGCGGACAGTCTGGAGAGTGACTGGACAGCGATCAGCCGACAGTCTGGACAGTGAATGGACAGTAATCAGCGGACAGTCTGGACAGTGACTGGACAGCGATCAGCCGACAGTCTGGACAATGAATGGACAGTGATCAGCGGACAGTCTGGACAGTGATCAGCCGACAGTCAGGACAGCGACTGGACAGCGATCAGTGGACAGTCTGGACAGTGAATTGATACCGATTAGTGGACAGTCTGGACAGTGAATGGACAGCGATGAACCGACAGTCTGGACAGTGACTGGACAGTGATCAACCGACAGTCGGGACAGTGAATGGAGAGTGATCAGCCGACAGTGTGGACAGTGAATGGACAGCGATCAGCCGACAATCTGGAAAGTGACTGGACAGCGATCAGCCGACAGTCTGGACAGAGAATGGACAGCGATCAGCGGACAGTCTGGAGAGTGACTGGACAGCGATCAGCCGACAGTCTGGACTTTGAATGGACAGTAATCAGCGGACAGTCTGGACAGTGAATGGACAGTAATCAGCGGACAGTCTGGACAGTGACTGGACAGCGATCAGCCGACAGTCTGGACAATGAATGGACAGTGATCAGCGGACAGTCTGGACAGTGATCAGCCGACAGTCAGGACAGCGACTGGACAGCGATCAGTGGACTGTCTGGACAGTGAATTGATACCGATTAGTGGACAGTCTGGACAGTGAATGGACAGCGATGAACCGACAGTCTGGACAGTGACTGGACAGTGATCAGCCGACAGTCGGGACAGTGAATGGAGAGTGATCAGCCGACAGTGTGGACAGTGAATGGACAGCGATCAGCCGACAATCTGGAAAGTGACTGGACAGCGATCAGCCGACAGTCTGGACAGAGAATGGACAGCGATCAGCGGACAGTCTGGAGAGTGACTGGACAGCGATCAGCCGACAG
Organism: Hypanus sabinus; assembly: GCF_030144855.1. Taxonomy (NCBI): domain Eukaryota; kingdom Metazoa; phylum Chordata; class Chondrichthyes; order Myliobatiformes; family Dasyatidae; genus Hypanus; species Hypanus sabinus. The sequence continues at coordinate 2,878,841 of NC_082713.1, forward strand.
TCTGGACAGTGAATGGACAGTAATCAGCGGACAGTCTGGACAGTGACTGGACAGCGATCAGCCGACAGTCTGGACAATGAATGGACAGTGATCAGCGGACAGTCTGGACAGTGATCAGCCGACAGTCAGGACAGCGACTGGACAGCGATCAGTGGACAGTCTGGACAGTGAATGGACAGCGATCAGCGCACTGTCTGGAGAGTGACTGGACAGCGATCAGCCGACAGTCTGGACAGTGAATGGACAGTGATCAGCGGACAGTCTGGACAGTGACAGGACAGCGATCAGCCGACAATCTGGACAGTGAATGGAAAGTAATCAGCGGACAGTCTGGACAGTGACTGGACAGCGATCAGCCGACAGACTGGACAGTGAATGGACAGTGATCAGCGGATAGTCTGGACAGTGACTGGACAGGGATCAGCTGACAGTCTGGACAGTGAACGGACAGTGATAAGCCGACAGTTTGGACAGTGAATGGACAGCGATCAGCCGACAGTCTGGACAGTGAATGGTCAGCGATCAGTGGACAGTCTGGATAGTGAATGGACTGCGATCAGAGGACTGTCTGGAGAGTGACTGGACAGCGTTCAGCCGACAGTCTGGACAGTGAATGGACAGTGATCAGCGGACAATCTGGACAGTGACAGGACAGCGATCAGCCGACAGTCTGGACAGTGAATGGACAGTAATCAGCGGACAGTCTGGACAGAGACTGGACAGCGATCAGCCGACAGTATGGACAGTGAATGGACAGTGATCAGCGGATAGTCTGGACAGTGACTGGACAGGGATCAGCCGACAGTCTGGACAGTGACTGGACAGCGATCAGCCGACAGTTTGGACAGTGAATGGACAGCGATCAGCCGACAGTCTGGACAGCGAATGGGCAGCGATCAGTGGACAGTCTGGATAGTGAATGGACAGCGATCAGCGGATAGTCTGGACAGTGACTGGACAGCGATCAGCCGACTGTCTGGACAGTGAATGGACAGTGATCAGCGGACAGTCTGGACAGTGATCAGCCGAGAGTCTGGACAGTGAAAGGACAGTGATCAGCCGACAGTCTTGACAGTGACTGGACAGCGATCAGCCGACAGTGTGGACAGTGAATGGACAGCGATCAGCCGACAATCTGGAAAGTGACTGGACAGCGATCAGCCGACAGTCTGGACAGAGAATGGACAGCGATCAGCGGACAGTCTGGAGAGTGACTGGACAGCGATCAGCCGACAGTCTGGACAGTGAATGGACAGTAATCAGCGGACAGTCTGGACAGTGACTGGACAGCGATCAGCCGACAGTCTGGACAATGAATGGACAGTGATCAGCGGACAGTCTGGACAGTGATCAGCCGACAGTCAGGACAGCGACTGGACAGCGATCAGTGGACAGTCTGGACAGTGAATTGATACCGATTAGTGGACAGTCTGGACAGTGAATGGACAGCGATGAACCGACAGTCTGGACAGTGACTGGACAGTGATCAACCGACAGTCGGGACAGTGAATGGAGAGTGATCAGCCGACAGTGTGGACACTGAATGGACAGCGATCAGCCGACAATCTGGAAAGTGACTGGACAGCGATCAGCCGACAGTCTGGACAGAGAATGGACAGCGATCAGCGGACAGTCTGGAGAGTGACTGGACAGCGATCAGCCGACAGTCTGGACAGTGAATGGACAGTAATCAGCGGACAGTCTGGACAGTGACTGGACAGCGATCAGCCGACAGTCTGGACAATGAATGGACAGTGATCAGCGGACAGTCTGGACAGTGATCAGCCGACAGTCAGGACAGCGACTGGATAGCGATCAGTGGACAGTCTGGACAGTGAATGGACAGCGATCAGTGGACAGTCTGGACAGTGAATTGATACCGATTAGTGGACAGTCTGGACAGTGAATGGACAGCGATGAACCGACAGTCTGGACAGTGACTGGACAGTGATCAGCCGACAGTCGGGACAGTGAATGGAGAGTGATCAGCCGACAGTGTGGACAGTGAATGGACAGCGATCAGCCGACAATCTGGAAAGTGACTGGACAGCGATCAGCCGACAGTCTGGACAGAGAATGGACAGCGATCAGCGGACAGTCTGGAGAGTGACTGGACAGCGATCAGCCGACAGTCTGGACAGTGAATGGACAGTAATCAGCGGACAGTCTGGACAGTGACTGGACAGCGATCAGCCGACAGTCTGGACAATGAATGGACAGTGATCAGCGGACAGTCTGGACAGTGATCAGCCGACAGTCAGGACAGCGACTGGACAGCGATCAGTGGACAGTCTGGACAGTGAATGGACAGCGATCAGCGCACTGTCTGGCGAGTGACTGGACAGCGATCATCCGACAGTCTGGACAGTGAATGGACAGTGATCAGCGGACAGTCTGGACAGTGACAGGACAGCGATCAGCCGACAATCTGGACAGTGAATGGAAAGTAATCAGCGGACAGTCTGGACAGTGACTGGACAGCGATCAGCCGACAGACTGGACAGTGAATGGACAGTGATCAGCGGATAGTCTGGACAGTGACTGGACAGGGATCAGCTGACAGTCTGGTCAGTGAACGGACAGTGATAAGCCGACAGTTTGGACAGTGAATGGACAGCGATCAGCCGACAGTCTGGACAGTGAATGGTCAGCGATCAGTGGACAGTCTGGATAGTGAATGGACTGCGATCAGCGGACTGTCTGGAGAGTGACTGGACAGCGATCAGCCGACAGTCTGGACAGTGAATGGACAGTGATCAGCGGACAATCTGGACAGTGACAGTACAGCGATCAGCCGACAGTCTGGACAGTGAATGTACAGTAATCAGCGGACAGTCTGGACAGAGACTGGACAGCGATCAGCCGACAGTCTGGACAGTGAATGGACAGTGATCAGCGGATAGTCTGGACAGTGACTGGACAGGGATCAGCCGACAGTCTGGACAGTGACTGGACAGCGATCAGCCGACAGTTTGGACAGTGAATGGACAGCGATCAGCCGACAGTCTGGACAGCGAATGGGCAGCGATCAGTGGACAGTCTGGATAGTGAATGGACAGCGATCAGCTGATAGTCAGGACAGTGACTGGACAGCGATCAGCCGACTGTCTGGACAGTGAATGGACAGTGATCAGCGGACAGTCTGGACAGTGATCAGCCGAGAGTCTGGACAGTGAAAGGACAGTGATCAGCCGACAGTCTTGACAGTGACTGGACAGCGATCAGCCGACAGTTTGGACAGTGAATGGACAGCGATCAGCCGACAGTCTGGACAGTGAATGGTCAGCGATCAGTGGACAGACTGGACAGTGAATGGACAGCGATCAGCGGACTGTCTGGAGAGATACAGGACTGCGATCAGCCGACAGTCTGGACAGAGAATGGACAGTAATCAGCGGACGGTCTGGACAGTGAATGGACAGTGATCACCCGACTGTCTGGACAGTGACTAAACAGCGATCAGTGGGCAGTCTGGACAGTGAATGGACAGCGATCAGCGGACAGTCTGGAGAGTGACTGGACAGCGATCAGCCGACAGTCTGGACAATGAATGGACAGTGATCAGCGGACAGTCTGGACAGTGATCAGCCGACAGTCAGGACAGCGACTGGACAGCGATCAGTGGACAGTCTGGACAGTGAATTGATACCGATTAGTGGACAGTCTGGACAGTGAATGGACAGCGATGAACCGACAGTCTGGACAGTGACTGGACAGTGATCAACCGACAGTCGGGACAGTGAATGGAGAGTGATCAGCCGACAGTGTGGACAGTGAATGGACAGCGATCAGCCGACAATCTGGAAAGTGACTGGACAGCGATCAGCCGACAGTCTGGACAGAGAATGGACAGCGATCAGCGGACAGTCTGGAGAGTGACTGGACAGTAATCAGCGGACAGTCTGGACAGTGACTGGACAGCGATCAGCCGACAGTCTGGACAATGAATGGACAGTGATCAGCGGACAGTCTGGACAGTGATCAGCCGACAGTCAGGACAGCGACTGGACAGCGATCAGTGGACAGTCTGGACAGTGAATGGACAGCGATCAGCGCACTGTCTGGCGAGTGACTGGACAGCGATCAGCCGACAGTCTGGACAGTGAATGGACAGTGATCAGCGGACAGTCTGGACAGTGACAGGACAGCGATCAGCCGACAATCTGGACAGTGAATGGAAAGTAATCAGCGGACAGTCTGGACAGTGACTGGACAGCGATCAGCCGACAGACTGGACAGTGAATGGACAGTGATCAGCGGATAGTCTGGACAGTGACTGGACAGGGATCAGCTGACAGTCTGGACAGTGAACGGACAGTGATAAGCCGACAGTTTGGACAGTGAATGGACAGCGATCAGCCGACAGTCTGGACAGTGAATGGTCAGCGATCAGTGGACAGTCTGGATAGTGAATGGACTGCGATCAGCGGACTGTCTGGAGAGTGACTGGACAGCGATCAGCCGACAGTCTGGACAGTGAATGGACAGTGATCAGCGGACAATCTGGACAGTGACAGGACAGCGATCAGCCGACAGTCTGGACAGTGAATGGACAGTAATCAGCGGACAGTCTGGACAGAGACTGGACAGCGATCAGCCGACAGTCTGGACAGTGAATGGACAGTGATCAGCGGATAGTCTGGACAGTGACTGGACAGGGATCAGCCGACAGTCTGGACAGTGACTGGACAGCGATCAGCCGACAGTTTGGACAGTGAATGGACAGCGATCAGCCGACAGTCTGGACAGCGAATGGGCAGCGATCAGTGGACAGTCTGGATAGTGAATGGACAGCGATCAGCGGATAGTCAGGACAGTGACTGGACATCGATCAGCCGACTGTCTGGACAGTGAATGGACAGTGATCAGCGGACTGTCTGGACAGTGATCAGCCGAGAGTCTGGACAGTGAAAGGACAGTGATCAGCCGACAGTCTTGACAGTGACTGGACAGCGATCAGCCGACAGTTTGGACAGTGAATGGACAGCGATCAGCCGACAGTCTGGACAGTGAATGGTCAGCGATCAGTGGGCAGTCTGGAGAGATACAGGACTGCGATCAGCCGACAGTCTGGACAGAGAATGGACAGTAATCAGCGGACGGTCTGGACAGTGAATGGACAGTGATCACCCGACTGTCTGGACCGTGACTAAACAGCGATCAGTGGGCAGTCTGGACAGTGACTGGACAGCGATCAGCAGACAGTCTGGACAGTGAATGGACAGTGATCAGCGGACAGTCTGGAAAGTGACAGGACAGCGATCAGCCGACAGTCTGGACAGTGAATGGACAGTAATCAGCGGACAGTCTGGACGGTGACTGGACAGTGATCAGCGGACTGTCTGGACAGTGATCAGCCGAGAGTCTGGACAGTGAATGGACAGTGATCAGCGGACAGTCTTGACAGTGATCAGCCGACAGTCTGGACAGTGACTGGACAGCGATCAGTGGACAGTCTGGACAGTGAATGGACAGCGATCAGCGGACTGTCTGGAGAGTGACTGGACAGCGATCAGCCGACAGTCTGGACAGTGAATGGACAGTGATCAGCGGACAGTCTGGACAGTGACAGGACAGCAATCAGCCGACAGTCTGGACAGTGAATGGACAGTAATCTGCGGACAGTCTGGACAGTGACTGGACAGCGATCAGCCGACAGTCTGGACAGTGAATGGACAGTGATCAGCGGATAGTCTGGACAGTGACTGGACAGCGATTAGTGGACAGTCTGGACAGTGAATGGACTGCGATCTGCCGACAGTCTGGACAGTGACTGGACACCGATCAGCCGACAGTCTGGACAGTGACTGGACAGCGATCAGCCGACAGTCTGGACAGTGACTGGACAGCGATCAGCCGACAGTCTGGACAGTGAATGGACAGAGATCAGCCGACAGCATGGACAGTGAATGGACAGCGATCAGCGGACAGTCTGGACAGTTACTGGACAGCGATCACCCGATAGTCTGGACAGAGAATGGACAGTGATCAGCCGACAGTCTGGACGGTGAATGGACAGTGATCAGCGGATAGTCTGGACAGTGACTGGACAGCGATTAGTGGACAGTCTGGACAGTGAATGGACTGCGATCTGCCGACAGTCTGGACAGTGACTGGACACCGATCAGCCGACAGTCTGGACAGTGAAAGGACAGTGATCAGCCGATAGTCTGGACAGTGACCGGACAGATATCAGCCGACAGTCTGGACAGTGAATGGACAGCGATCAGCCGACAGTCTGGACAGTGAAAGGACAGTGATCAGCCGACAGTCTGGATAGTGACTGGACAGCGCTCAGCCGACAGTTTGGACAGTGAATGGACAGCGATCAGCGGACTGTCTGGAGAGTGACTGGACAGCGAACAGCCGACAGTCTGGACAGTGAATGGACAGTGATCAGCGGACAGTCTGGACAGTGACAGGACAGCGATCAGCCGACAGTCTGGACTGTGAATGGACAGTGATCAGCCGACAGTCGGGACAGTGAATGGAGAGTGATCAGCCGACAGTCTGGACCGTGAATGGACAGTGATTAGCCGACAGTCTGGACAGTGATCAGCCGACAGTCTGGGCAGTGAATGGACAGTGATCAGCCGACAGTCTGGACAGTGAATGGACAGCGATCAGTGGACAGTCTGGACAGTGAATTGATACCGATTAGTGGACAGTCTGGACAGTGAATGGACAGCGATGAACCGACAGTCTGGACAGTGACTGGACAGTGATCAGCCGACAGTCGGGACAGTGAATGGAGAGTGATCAGCCGACAGTGTGGACAGTGAATGGACAGCGATCAGCCGACAATCTGGACAGTGACTGGACAGCGATCAGCCGACAGTCTGGACAGTGAATGGACAGCGATGAGTGGATAGTCTGGACAGTGACTGGACAGTGATCAGCCGACAGACTAGACAGTGAATGGACAGCGATCAGTGGACAGTCTGGACAGTGAATGGACTGCGATCAGAGGATAGTCTGGACAGTGACTGGACAGCGATCAGCCTTCAGTCTGGACAGTGAATGGACAGCGATCAGCGGACTGTCTGGAGAGTGATCGGACAGCGATCAGCCGACATTCTGGACAGTGAATGAGCAGTGATCAGCGGATAGTCTGGACAGTGACAGGACAGCAATCAGCCGACAGTCTGGACAGTGAATGGACAGTAATCAGCGGTCAGTCTGGACCGTGAATGGACAGTGATCAGCCGACAGTCTGGACAGTGACTGGACAGCGATCAGTGGACATTCTGGACAGTGAATGGACAGCGATCAGCGGACAGTCTAGAGAGTGACTGGAATGTGATCAGCCGACAGTCTGGGCAGTGGATGGACAGTGATCAGCCGACAGTCTGGACAGTGACTGGACAGAGTTCAGCGGACAGTCTGGACAGTGACTGGTCAGCGATCAGCCGACAGTCTGGACAGTGAATGGACAGCGATCAGTGGACTGTCTGGACAGTGAATTGATACCGATTAGTGGACAGTCTGGACAGTGAATGGACTGCGATCAGCCGACAGTTTGGACAGTGACTTGACACCGATCAGCCGACAGTCTGGAGAGTGACTGGACAGCGATCAGCCGAAGGTCAGGACACTAAATGGACGGTGATCAGCCGACAGCCTGGACAGTGAATGGACAGCGATCAGCGGACAGTCTGGACAGTGACTGGACAGCGATCAGACGACAGTCTGGGCAGTGACTGGACGGAAATCAGCGGACAGTGTGGACAGTGACTGGACAGCGATTAGCCGACAGTGTGGACAGTGACTGGACAGTAATCAGCCGACAGTCTGGACAGTGAATGGAGGGTTATCAGCCGACAGTCTGGACAGTAAATGGACAGCGATCAGGCGACAGTCTGGACAGTGAATGGACAGCGATCAGTGGACAGTCTGGACAGTGAATTGACAGCGATTAGCCGACAGTCTGGACAGTGAATGGACAGTAATCAGCCGGCAGTCTGGACAGTGAATGGAGAGTTATCCGCCGACAGTCTGGACAGTGAACGGACAGCGATCAGTCGACAGTCTGGACAGTGACTGGACAGCGATCAGTGGACATTCTGGACAGTGAATGTACAGCGATCAGCGGACAGTCTGGTCAGTGAATGGACAGTGATCAGCCGACGGTCTGGACAATGACTGGACAGCGATTAGTGGAAAGTCTGGACAGTGACTGGACAGTGATCAGATGACAGTCTGGACAGTGATCAGCCGACAGTCTGGGCAGTGAATGGACAGTGATCAGCCGACAGTCTGGACAGTGAATGGACAGCGATCAACCGACAGTCTGGACAGTGACTGGACAGTGATCAGCCGACAGTCGGGACAGTGAATGGAGAGTGATCAGCCGACAGTGTGGAGAGTGAATGGATAGCGATCAGCCGACAATCTGGACAGTGACTGGACAGCGATCAGCCGACAGTCTGGACAGAGAATGGACAGCGATCAGTGGATAGTCTGGACAGTGACAGAACAGCGATCAGCCGACAGACTGAACAGAGAATGGACAGCGATCAGTGGACAGTCTGGACAGTGAATGGACTGCGATCAGAGGATAGTCTGGACAGTGACTGGACAGTGATCAGCGGACAGTCTGGACAGTGATCAGCCGACAGTCTGGACAGTGAAAGTACAGCGATCAGTGGACAGTCTGGACAGTGACTGGAAAGCGATCAGCCGACAGTTTGGATAGTGAATGGACAGCGATCAGCCGACAGTCTGGACAGTGAATGGTCAGCGATCAGTGGGCAGTCTGGATAGTGAATAGACAGCGATCAGCGGACTGTCTGGAGAGTGACTGGACAGCGATCAGCCGACAGTCTGGACAGTGAATGGACAGTGATCAGCTGACAGTCTGGACTGTGACAGGTCAGCGATCAGCCGACAGTCTGGACTGTGAATGGACAGTAATCAGCGGACAGTCTGGACCGTGAATGGACAGTGATCAGCCGACAGTCTGGACAGTGATCAGCCGACAGTCTGGGCAGTGAATGGACAGTGATCAGCCGACAGTCTGGACAGTGAATGGACAGCGATCAGTGGACAGTCTGGACAGTGAATTGATACCGATTAGTGGACAGTCTGGACAGTGAATGGACAGCGATCAACCGACAGTCTGGACAGTGAATGGACAGTAATCAGCCGGCAGTCTGGACAGTGAATGGAGAGTTATCAGCCGACAGTCTGGACTGTGAATGGACGCGATCAGTCGACAGTCTGGACAGTGAAAGGACAGGTATCAGTGGACAGTCTGGACAGTGAATGGACAGCGATCAGCCGACAGTCTAACAGTGACTGGACAGCGATCAGTGGACAGTCTGGACAGTGAATGGACAGCGATCAGCGGACTGTCTGGAGAGTGACTGGACAGCGATCAGCCGACAGTCTGGACAGTGAATGGACAGCGATCAGATGACAGTCTGGACAGTGACTGGATAGCGCTCAGCCGACAGTCTGGACAGTGAATGGACAGAGATCAGCCGACAGTCTGGACAGAGAATGGACAGCGATCAGTGGATAGTCTGGACAGTGACTGGACAGCGATCAGCCGACAGTCTGGACAGTGAAAGGACAGTGATCAGCCGGCAGATTGGACAGTGACTGGACAGCGATCAGCCGACAGTCTGGACAGTGAAAGGACAGTGATCAGCCGACAGTCTGGACAGTGACTGGACAGCTATCAGCCGACAGTCTGGACAGTGAATGGACAGCGATCAGCCGACAGTCTGGACAGTGAAAGGACAGTGATCAGCCGACAGTCTGGACAGTGACTGGACAGCGCTCAGCCGACAGTTTGGACAGTGAATGGACAGCGATCAGCGGACTGTTTGGAGAGTGACTGGACAGCGAACAGCCGACAGTCTGGACAGTGAATGGACAGTGATCAGCGGACAGTCTGGACAGTGACAGGACAGCCATCAGCCGACAGTCTGGACTGTGAATGTACAGTGATCAGCCGATAGTCGGGACAGTGAATGGAGAGTGATCAGCCGACAGTCTGGACCGTGAATGGACAGTGATCAGCCGACAGTCTGGACAGTGATCAGCCGACAGTCTGGGCAGTGAATGGACAGTGATCAGCCGACAGTCTGGACAGTGAATGGACAGCGATCAGTGGACAGTCTGGACAGTGAATTGATACCGATTAGTGGACAGTCTGGACAGTGAATGGACAGCGATGAACCGACAGTCTGGACAGTGACTGGACAGTGATACCCCGACAGTGGGGACAGTGAATGGAGAGTGATCAGCCGACAGTGTGGACAGTGAATGGACAGAGATCAGCCGACAATCTGGACAGTGACTGGACAGCGATCAGCCGACAGTCTGGACAGAGAATGGACAGCGATCAGTGGATAGTCTGGACAGTGACTGGACAGTGATCAGCCGACAGACTGGACAGTGAATGGACAGCGATCAGTGGACAGTCTGGACAGTGAATGGACTGCGATCAGCGGAAAGTCTGGACAGTGATCAGCCGGCAGTCTGGACAGTGAAAGGACAGTGATCAGCCGACAGTCTGGACAGTGACTGGACAGCGATCAGCCGACAGTTTGGACAGTGAATGGACAGCGATCAGCCGACAGTCTGGACAGTGAATGGTCAGCGATTAGTGGGCAGTCTGGATAGTGAATGGACAGCCATCAGCGGACTGTCCGGAGAGTGACCGAACAGCGATCAGCCGACATTCTGGACAGTGAATGAACAGTGATCAGCGGATAGTCTGGACAGTGACAGGACAGCAATCAGCCGACATTCTGGACAGTGAATGGACAGTGATCAGCGGACAGTCTGGACCGTGAATGGACAGTGATCAGCCGACAGTCTTGACAGTGACTGGACAGCGATCAGTGGACAGTCTGGACAGTGAATGGACAGCGATCAGCGGACAGTCTAGAGAGTGACTGGAATGTGATCAGCCGACAGTCTGGGCAGTGAATGGACAGTGATCAGCCGACAGTCTGGACAGTGACTGGACAGAGTTCAGCGGACAGTCTGGACAGTGACTGGTCAGCGATCAGCCGACAGTCTGGATAGTGAATGGACAGCGATCAATGGACTGTCTGGACAGTGACTGGACACCGATCAGCCGACAGTCTGGACAGTGACTGGACAGCGATCAGCCGACGGTCAGGACACTAAATGGACAGTGATCAGCCGACAGCCTGGACAGTGAATGGACAGCGATCAGCGGACAGTCTGGACAGTGACTGTACAGCGATCAGACGACAGTCTGGACAGTGATTGGACGGAAATCAGCGGACAGTCTGGACAGTGACTGGACAGCGATTAACCGACAGTGTGGACAGTGACTGGACAGTAATCAGCCGACAGTCTGGACAGTGAATGGAGGGTGATCAGCCGACAGACTGGACAGTGAATGGACAGCGATCAGGCGACAGTCTGGAAAGTGAATGGACAGCGATCAGCCGACAGTCTGGACAGAGAATGGACAGCGATCAGTGGATAGTCTGGACAGTGACAGAACAGCGATCAGCCGACAGACTGAACAGAGAATGGACAGCGATCAGTGGACAGTCTGGACAGTGAATGGACTGCGATCAGAGGATAGTCTGGACAGTGACTGGACAGTGATCAGCGGACAGTCTGGACAGTGATCAGCCGACAGTCTGGACAGTGAAAGTACAGCGATCAGTGGACAGTCTGGACAGTGACTGGAAAGCGATCAGCCGACAGTTTGGATAGTGAATGGACAGCGATCAGCCGACAGTCTGGACAGTGAATGGTCAGCGATCAGTGGGCAGTCTGGATAGTGAATAGACAGCGATCAGCGGACTGTCTGGAGAGTGACTGGACAGCGATCAGCCGACAGTCTGGACAGTGAATGGACAGTGATCAGCTGACAGTCTGGACTGTGACAGGTCAGCGATCAGCCGACAGTCTGGACTGTGAATGGACAGTAATCAGCGGACAGTCTGGACCGTGAATGGACAGTGATCAGCCGACAGTCTGGACAGTGATCAGCCGACAGTCTGGGCAGTGAATGGACAGTGATCAGCCGACAGTCTGGACAGTGAATGGACAGCGATCAGTGGACAGTCTGGACAGTGAATTGATACCGATTAGTGGACAGTCTGGACAGTGAATGGACAGCGATCAACCGACAGTCTGGACAGTGAATGGACAGTAATCAGCCGGCAGTCTGGACAGTGAATGGAGAGTTATCAGCCGACAGTCTGGACTGTGAATGGACGCGATCAGTCGACAGTCTGGACAGTGACAGGACAGGTATCAGTGGACAGTCTGGACAGTGAATGGACAGCGATCAGCCGACAGTCTAACAGTGACTGGACAGCGATCAGTGGACAGTCTGGACAGTGAATGGACAGCGATCAGCGGACTGTCTGGAGAGTGACTGGACAGCGATCAGCCGACAGTCTGGACAGTGAATGGACAGCGATCAGATGACAGTCTGGACAGTGACTGAACAGCGATCATTGGACAGTCTGGACTTTGAATGGACAGCGATCAGCCGACAATCTGGACAGTGACTGGACAGCGATCAGTGGACAGTTTGGACAGTGAATGGACAGCGATCAGCCGACAGTCTGGACAGTGACTGGATAGCGCTCAGCCGACAGTCTGGACAGTGAATGGACAGAGATCAGCCGACAGTCTGGACAGAGAATGGACAGCGATCAGTGGATAGTCTGGACAGTGACTGGACAGCGATCAGCCGACAGTCTGGACAGTGAAAGGACAGTGATCAGCCGGCAGATTGGACAGTGACTGGACAGCGATCAGCCGACAGTCTGGACAGTGAAAGGACAGTGATCAGCCGACAGTCTGGACAGTGACTGGACAGCTATCAGCCGACAGTCTGGACAGTGAATGGACAGCGATCAGCCGACAGTCTGGACAGTGAAAGGACAGTGATCAGCCGACAGTCTGGACAGTGACTGGACAGCGCTCAGCCGACAGTTTGGACAGTGAATGGACAGCGATCAGCGGACTGTTTGGAGAGTGACTGGACAGCGAACAGCCGACAGTCTGGACAGTGAATGGACAGTGATCAGCGGACAGTCTGGACAGTGACAGGACAGCGATCAGCCGACAGTCTGGACTGTGAATGTACAGTGATCAGCCGACAGTCGGGACAGTGAATGGAGAGTGATCAGCCGACAGTCTGGACCGTGAATGGACAGTGATCAGCCGACAGTCTGGACAGTGATCAGCCGACAGTCTGGGCAGTGAATGGACAGTGATCAGCCGACAGTCTGGACAGTGAATGGACAGCGATCAGTGGACAGTCTGGACAGTGAATTGATACCGATTAGTGGACAGTCTGGACAGTGAATGGACAGCGATGAACCGACAGTCTGGACAGTGACTGGACAGTGATACCCCGACAGTGGGGACAGTGAATGGAGAGTGATCAGCCGACAGTGTGGACAGTGAATGGACAGCGATCAGCCGACAATCTGGACAGTGACTGGACAGCGATCAGCCGACAGTCTGGACAGAGAATGGACAGCGATCAGTGGATAGTCTGGACAGTGACTGGACAGTGATCAGCCGACAGACTGGACAGTGAATGGACAGCGATCAGTGGACAGTCTGGACAGTGAAAGGACTGCGATCAGCGGAAAGTCTGGACAGTGATCAGCCGGCAGTCTGGACAGTGAAAGGACAGTGATCAGCCGACAGTCTGGACAGTGACTGGACAGCGATCAGCCGACAGTTTGGACAGTGAATGGACAGCGATCAGCCGACAGTCTGGACAGTGAATGGTCAGCGATTAGTGGGCAGTCTGGATAGTGAATGGACAGAGATCAGCGGACTGTCCGGAGAGTGACCGAACAGCGATCAGCCGACATTCTGGACAGTGAATGAACAGTGATCAGCGGATAGTCTGGACAGTGACAGGACAGCAATCAGCCGACATTCTGGACAGTGAATGGACAGTGATCAGCGGACAGTCTGGACCGTGAATGGACAGTGATCAGCCGACAGTCTTGACAGTGACTGGACAGCGATCAGTGGACAGTCTGGACAGTGAATGGACAGCGATCAGCGGACAGTCTAGAGAGTGACTGGAATGTGATCAGCCGACAGTCTGGGCAGTGAATGGACAGTGATCAGCCGACAGTCTGGACAGTGACTGGACAGAGTTCAGCGGACAGTCTGGACAGTGACTGGTCAGCGATCAGCCGACAGTCTGGATAGTGAATGGACAGCGATCAGTGGACTGTCTGGACAGTGACTGGACACGGATCAGCCGACAGTCTGGACAGTGACTGGACAGCGATCAGCCGACGGTCAGGACACTAAATGGACAGTGATCAGCCGACAGCCTGGACAGTGACTGGACAGCGATCAGACTACAGTCTGGACAGTGATTGGACGGAAATCAGCGGACAGTCTGGACAGTGACTGGACAGCGATTAACCGACAGTGTGGACAGTGACTGGACAGTAATCAGCCGACAGTCTGGACAGTGAATGGAGGGTGATCAGCCGACAGACTGGACAGTGAATGGACAGCGATCAGGCGACAGTCTGGAAAGTGAATGGACAGCGATCAGTGGACAGTCTGGACAGTGAATTGACAGCTATTAGCCGACAGTCTGGACAGTGAATGGACAGTAATCAGCCGGCAGTCTGGACAGTGAATGGAGAGTTATCAGCCGACAGTCTGGACAGTGAATGAACAGCGATCAGTCGACAGTCTGGACAGTGACTGGACAGCGATCAGTGGACAGTCTGGACAGTTAATGGACAGCGATCAGCGGACAGTCTGGACAATGACTGGACAGCGATCAGCCTTCAGTCTGGACAGTGAATGGACAGAGATCAGCGGACAGTCTGGACAGTGATCAGCCGGCAGTCTGGACAGTGAAAGGACAGTGATCAGCCGACAGTCTGGACAGTGACTGGACAGCGATCAGCCGACAGTTTGGACAGTGAATGGACAGCGATCAGCCGACAGTCTGGACAGTGAATGGTCAGCGATTAGTGGGCAGTCTGGATAGTGAATGGACAGCGATCAGCGGACTGTCTGGAGAGTGACCGGACAGCGATCAGCCGACATTCTGGACAGTGAATGAACAGTGATCAGCGGATAGTCTGGACAGTGAATGGACAGCGATCAGCCGACAGTCGGGACAGTGAATGGAGAGTGATCAGCCGACAGTGTGGACAGTGAATGGACAGCGATCAGCCGACAATCTGGACAGTGACTGGACAGCGATCAGCCGACAGTCTGGACAGAGAATGGACAGCGATCAGTGGATAGTCTGGACAGTGACTGGACAGTGATCAGCCGACAGACTAGACAGTGAATGGACAGCGATCAGTGGACAGTCTGGACAGTGAATGGACTGCGATCAGAGGATAGTCTGGACAGTGACTGGACAGCGATCAGCCTTCAGTCTGGACAGTGAATGGACAGCGATCAGCGGACTGTCTGGAGAGTGACCGGACAGCGATCAGCCGACATTCTGGACAGTGAATGAACAGTGATCAGCGGATAGTCTGGACAGTGACAGGACAGCAATCAGCCGACAGTCTGGACAGTGAATGGACAGTAATCAGCGGTCAGTCTGGACCGTGAATGGACAGTGATCAGCCGACAGTCTGGACAGTGACTGGACAGCGATCAGCGGACAGTCTGGACAGTGAATAGACAGCGATCAGCGGACAGTCTAGAGAGTGACTGGAATGTGATCAGCCGACAGTCTGGGCAGTGGATGGACAGTGATCAGCCGACAGTCTGGACAGTGACTGGACAGAGTTCAGCGGACAGTCTGGACAGTGACTGGTCAGCGATCAGCCGACAGTCTGGACAGTGAATGGACAGCGATCAGTGGACTGTCTGGACAGTGAATTGATACCGATTAGTGGACAGTCTGGACAGTGAATGGACTGCGATCAGCCGACAGTTTGGACAGTGACTTGACACCGATCAGCCGACAGTCT
Source organism: Hypanus sabinus (assembly GCF_030144855.1). Lineage (NCBI taxonomy): Eukaryota > Metazoa > Chordata > Chondrichthyes > Myliobatiformes > Dasyatidae > Hypanus > Hypanus sabinus. The sequence goes on from NC_082713.1 coordinate 2,894,782, forward strand.
GGAGAGTGACTGGACAGCGATCAGCCGAAGGTCAGGACACTAAATGGACGGTGATCAGCCGACAGCCTGGACAGTGAATGGACAGCGATCAGCGGACAGTCTGGACAGTGACTGGACAGCGATCAGACGACAGTCTGGACAGTGACTGGACGGAAATCAGCGGACAGTGTGGACAGTGACTGGACAGCGATTAGCCGACAGTGTGGACAGTGACTGGACAGTAATCAGACGACAGTCTGGACAGTGAATGGAGGGTTATCACCCGACAGTCTGGACAGTAAATGGACAGCGATCAGGCGACAGTCTGGACAGTGAATGGACAGCGATCAGTGGACAGTCTGGACAGTGAATTGACAGCGATTAGCCGACAGTCTGGACAGTGAATGGACAGTAATCAGCCGGCAGTCTGGACAGTGAATGGAGAGTTATCAGCCGACAGTCTGGACAGTGAACGGACAGCGATCAGTCGACAGTCTGGACAGTGACTGGACAGCGATCAGTGGACAGTCTGGACAGTGAATGTACAGCGATCAGCGGACAGTCTGGTCAGTGAATGGACAGTGATCAGCCGACAGTCCGGACAATGACTGGACAGCGATTAGTGGAAAGTCTGGACAGTGACTGGACAGTGATCAGATGACAGTCTGGACAGTGATCAGCCGACAGTCTGGGCAGTGAATGGACAGTGATCAGCCGACAGTCTGGACAGTGAATGGACAGCGATCAACCGACAGTCTGGACAGTGACTGGACAGTGATCAGCCGACAGTCGGGACAGTGAATGGAGAGTGATAAGCCGACAGTGTGGACAGTGAATGGATAGCGATCAGCCGACAATCTGGACAGTGACTGGACAGCGATCAGTGGACAGTCTGGACAGTGAATGGACAGCGATCAGCCGACAGTCTGGACAGAGAATGGACAGCGATCAGTGGATAGTCTGGACAGTGACTGGACAGCGATCAGCCGACAGACTGAACAGAGAATGGACAGCGACCAGTGGACAGTCTGGACAGTGAATGGACTGCGATCAGAGGATAGTCTGGACAGAGACTGGACAGTGATCAGCGGACAGTCTGGACAGTGATCAGCCGACAGTCTGGACAGTGAAAGTACAGCGATCAGTGGACAGTCTGGACAGTGACTGGAAAGCGATCAGCCGACAGTTTGGATAGTGAATGGACAGCGATCAGCCGACAGTCTGGACAGTGAATGGTCAGTTATCAGTGGGCAGTCTGGATAGTGAATGGACAGCGATCAGCGGACTGTCTGGAGAGTGACTGGACAGCGATCAGCCGACAGTCTGGACAGTGAATGGACAGTGATCAGCTGACAGTCTGGACTGTGACAGGTCAGCGATCAGCCGACAGTCTGGACTGTGAATGGACAGTAATCAGCGGACAGTCTGGACCGTGAATGGACAGTGATCAGCCGACAGTCTGGACAGTGATCAGCCGACAGTCTGGGCAGTGAATGGACAGTGATCAGCCGACAGTCTGGACAGTGAATGGACAGCGATCAGTGGACAGTCTGGACAGTGAATTGATACCGATTAGTGGACAGTCTGGACAGTGAATGGACAGCGATCAACCGACAGTCTGGACAGTGAATGGACAGTAATCAGCCGGCAGTCTGGACAGTGAATGGAGAGTTATCAGCCGACAGTCTGGACTGTGAATGGACGCGATCAGTCGACAGTCTGGACAGTGACTGGACAGGTATCAGTGGACAGTCTGGACAGTGAATGGACAGCGATCAGCCGACAGTCTAACAGTGACTGGACTGCGATCAGTGGACAGTCTGGACAGTGAATGGACAGCGATCAGCGGACTGTCTGGAGAGTGACTGGACAGCGATCAGCCGACAGTCTGGACAGTGAATGGACAGCGATCAGATGACAGTCTGGACAGTGACTGAACAGCGATCATTGGACAGTCTGGACTTTGAATGGACAGCGATCAGCCGACAATCTGGACAGTGACTGGACAGCGATCAGTGGACAGTTTGGACAGTGAATGGACAGCGATCAGCCGACAGTCTGGACAGTGACTGGATAGCGCTCAGCCGACAGTCTGGACAGTGAATGGACAGAGATCAGCCGACAGTCTGGACAGAGAATGGACAGCGATCAGTGGATAGTCTGGACAGTGACTGGACAGCGATCAGCCGACAGTCTGGACAGTGAAAGGACAGTGATCAGCCGGCAGATTGGACAGTGACTGGACAGCGATCAGCCGACAGTCTGGACAGTGAAAGGACAGTGATCAGCCGACAGTCTGGACAGTGACTGGACAGCTATCAGCCGACAGTCTGGACAGTGAATGGACAGCGATCAGCCGACAGTCTGGACAGTGAAAGGACAGTGATCAGCCGACAGTCTGGACAGTGACTGGACAGCGCTCAGCCGACAGTTTGGACAGTGAATGGACAGCGATCAGCGGACTGTTTGGAGAATGACTGGACAGCGAACAGCCGACAGTCTGGACAGTGAATGGACAGTGATCAGCGGACAGTCTGGACAGTGACAGGACAGCGATCAGCCGACAGTCTGGACTGTGAATGGACAGTGATCAGCCGACAGTCGGGACAGTGAATGGAGAGTGATCAGCCGACAGTCTGGACCGTGAATGGACAGTGATCAGCCGACAGTCTGGACAGTGATCAGCCGACAGTCTGGGCAGTGAATGGACAGTGATCAGCCGACAGTCTGGACAGTGAATGGACAGCGATCAGTGGACAGTCTGGACAGTGAATTGATACCGATTAGTGGACAGTCTGGGCAGTGAATGGACAGCGATGAACCGACAGTCTGGACAGTGACTGGACAGTGATACCCCGACAGTGGGGACAGTGAATGGAGAGTGATCAGCCGACAGTGTGGACAGTGAATGGACAGCGATCAGCCGACAATCTGGACAGTGACTGGACAGCGATCAGCCGACAGTCTGGACAGAGAATGGACAGCGATCAGTGGATAGTCTGGACAGTGACTGGACAGTGATCAGCCGACAGACTGGACAGTGAATGGACAGCGATCAGTGGACAGTCTGGACAGTGAATGGACTGCGATCAGCGGAAAGTCTGGACAGTGATCAGCCGGCAGTCTGGACAGTGAAAGGACAGTGATCAGCCGACAGTCTGGACAGTGACTGGACAGCGATCAGCCGACAGTTTGGACAGTGAATGGACAGCGATCAGCCGACAGTCTGGACAGTGAATGGTCAGCGATTAGTGGGCAGTCTGGATAGTGAATGGACAGCGATCAGCGGACTGTCCGGAGAGTGACCGAACAGCGATCAGCCGACATTCTGGACAGTGAATGAACAGTGATCAGCGGATAGTCTGGACAGTGACAGGACAGCAATCAGCCGACATTCTGGACAGTGAATGGACAGTGATCAGCGGACAGTCTGGACCGTGAATGGACAGTGATCAGCCGACAGTCTTGACAGTGACTGGACAGCGATCAGTGGACAGTCTGGACAGTGAATGGACAGCGATCAGCGGACAGTCTAGAGAGTGACTGGAATGTGATCAGCCGACAGTCTGGGCAGTGAATGGACAGTGATCAGCCGACAGTCTGGACAGTGACTGGACAGAGTTCAGCGGACAGTCTGGACAGTGACTGGTCAGCGATCAGCCGACAGTCTGGATAGTGAATGGACAGCGATCAGTGGACTGTCTGGACAGTGACTGGACACCGATCAGCCGACAGTCTGGACAGTGACTGGACAGCGATCAGCCGACGGTCAGGACACTAAATGGACAGTGATCAGCCGACAGCCTGGACAGTGAATGGACAGCGATCAGCGGACAGTCTGGACAGTGACTGGACAGCGATCAGACGACAGTCTGGACAGTGATTGGACGGAAATCAGCGGACAGTCTGGACAGTGACTGGACAGCGATTAACAGACAGTGTGGACAGTGACTGGACAGTAATCAGCCGACAGTCTGGACAGTGAATGGAGGGTGATCAGCCGACAGACTGGACAGTGAATGGACAGCGATCAGGCGACAGTCTGGAAAGTGAATGGACAGCGATCAGTGGACAGTCTGGACAGTGTATTGACAGCTATTAGCCGACAGTCTGGACAGTGAATGGACAGTAATCAGCCGGCAGTCTGGACAGTGAATGGAGAGTTATCAGCCGACAGTCTGGACAGTGAATGAACAGCGATCAGTCGACAGTCTGGACAGTGACTGGACAGCGATCAGTGGACAGTCTGGACAGTTAATGGACAGCGATCAGCGGACAGTCTGGACAATGACTGGACAGCGATCAGCCTTCAGTCTGGACAGTGAATGGACAGAGATCAGCGGACAGTCTGGACAGTGATCAGCCGGCAGTCTGGACAGTGAAAGGACAGTGATCAGCCGACAGTCTGGACAGTGACTGGACAGCGATCAGCCGACAGTTTGGACAGTGAATGGACAGCGATCAGCCGACAGTCTGGACAGTGAATGGTCAGCGATTAGTGGGCAGTCTGGATAGTGAATGGACAGCGATCAGCGGACTGTCTGGAGAGTGACCGGACAGCGATCAGCCGACATTCTGGACAGTGAATAAACAGTGATCAGCGGATAGTCTGGACAGTGACAGGACAGCAATCAGCCGACAGTCTGGACAGTGAATGGACATTAATCAGCGGACAGTCTGGACCGTGAATGGACAGTGATCAGCCGACAGTCTGGACAGTGTCTGGAAAGCGATCAGCCGACAGTTTGGATAGTAAATGGACAGCGATCAGCCGACAGTCTGGACAGTGAATGGTCAGCGATTAGTGGGCAGTCTCGATAGTGAATGGACAGCGATCAGCGGACTGTCTGGAGAGTGACCGGACAGCGATCAGCCGACATTCTGGACAGTGAATGAACAGTGATCAGCGGATAGTCTGGACAGTGACAGGACAGCAATCAGCCGACAGTCTGGACAGTGAATGGACAGTAATCAGCGGACAGTCTGGACCGTGAATGGACAGTGATCAGCCGACAGTCTGGACAGTGACTGGACAGCGATCAGTGGACAGTCTGGACAGTGAATGGACAGCGATCAGCGGACAGTCTAGAGAGTGACTGGAATGTGATCAGCCGACAGTCTGGGCAGTGAATGGACAGTGATCAGCCGAAAGTCTGGAGAGTGAATGGACAGTGATCAGACGACAGTCTGGACAGTGACTGGACAGAGTTCAGCGGACAGTCTGGACAGTTACTGGTCAGCGATCAGCCGACAGTCTGGACAGTGAATGGACAGCGATCAGTGGACTGTCTGGACAGTGAATTGATACCGATTAGTGGACATTCTGGACAGTGAATGGACTGCGATCAGCCGACAGTTTGGACAGTGACTGGACACCGATCAGCCGACAGTCTGGACAGTGACTGGACAGCGATCAGCCGACGGTCAGGACACTAAATGGACAGTGATCAGCCGACAGCCTGGACAGTGAAAAGACAGCGATCAGCGGACAGTCTGGACAGTGACTGTACAGCGATCAGACGACAGTCTGGACAGTGACTGGACGGAAATCAGCGGACAGTCTGGACAGTGACTGGACAGCGATTAGCCGACAGTGTGGACAGTGACTGGACAGTAATCAGCCGACAGTCTGGACAGTGAATGGAGGGTGATCAGCCGACAGTCTGGACAGTGAATGGACAGCGATCAGGCGACAGTCTGGACAGTGAATGGACAGCGATCAGTGGACAGTCTGGACAGTGAATTGACAGCGATTAGCCGACAGTCTGGACAGTGAATGGACAGTAATCAGCCGGCAGTCTGGACAGTGAATGGAGAGTTATCAGCCGACAGTCTGGACAGTGAATGGACAGCGATCAGTCGACAGTCTGGACAGTGACTGGACAGCGATCAGTGGACAGTCTGGACAGTGAATAGACAGCGATCAGCGGACAGTCTGGTCAGTGAATGGACAGTGATCAGCCGACAGTCTGGACAATGACTGGACAGCGATTAGTGGAAAGTCTGGACAGTGACTGGACAGTGAGCAGCCGACAGTCTGGGCAGTGAATGGACAGTGATCAGCCGACAGTCTGGACAGTGAATGGACAGTGATCAGATGACAGTCTGGACAGTGATCAGACGACAGTCTGGGCAGTGAATGGACAGTGATCAGCCGACAGTCTGGACAGTGAATGGACAGCGATCAACCGACAGTCTGGACAGTGACTGGACAGTGATCAGCCGACAGTCGGGACAGTGAATGGAGAGTGATCAGCCGACAGTATGGACAGTGAACGGATAGCGATCAGCCGACAATCTGGACAGTGACTGGACAGCGATCAGTGGACAGTCTGGACAGAGAATGGACAGCGATCAGTGGATAGTCTGGTCAGTGACTGGACAGCGATGAGCCGACAGTCTGGACAGAGAATGGAGAGCGATCAGTGGATAGTCTGGACAGTGAATGGACAGCGATCAGCCGACAGACTGGACAGAGAATGGACAGCGATCAGCGGACAGTCTGGACAGTGAATGGACTGCGATCAGAGGATAGTCTGGACAGTGACTGGACAGCGATCAGCCGACAGTCAGGACAGTGAATGGACAAGGATCAGCGGACAGTCTGGACAGTGATCAGCCGACAGTCTGGACAGTGAAAGGACAGCGATCAGTGGACAGTCTGGACAGTGACTGGAGAGCGATCAGCCAACAGTTTGGATAGTGAATGGAGAGCGATCAGCCGACAGTCTGGACAGTGAATGGTCAGCTATCAGTGGGCAGTCTGGATAGTGAATGGACAGCGATCAGCGGACTGTCTGGAGAGTGACTGGACAGCGATCAGCCGACAGTCTGGACAGTGAATGGACAGTGATCAGCTGACAGTCTGGACAGTGACAGGTCAGCGATTAGCCGACAGTCTGGACTGTGAATGGACAGTAATCAGCGGACAGTCTGGACCGTGAATGGACAGTGATCAGCCGACAGTCTGGACAGTGATCAGCCGACAGTCTGGGCAGTGAATGGACAGTGATCAGCCGACAGTCTGGACAGTGAATGGACAGCGATCAGTGGACAGTCTGGACAGTGAATTGATACCGATTAGTGTACAGTCTGGACAGTGAATGGACAGCGATCAACCGACAGTCTGGACAGTGAATGGACAGTAATCAGCCGGCAGTCTGGACAGTGAATGGAGAGTTATCAGCCGACAGTCTGGACAGTGAATGGACAGCGATCAGTCGACAGTCTGGACAATGACTGGACAGCGATCAGTGGACAGTCTGGACAGTGAATGGACAGCGATCAGCGGACAGTCTGGTCAGTGAATGGACAGTGATCAGCCGACAGTCTGGACAATGACTGGACAGCGATTAGTGGAAAGTCTGGACAGTGACTGGACAGTGAGCAGCCGACAGTCTGGGCAGTGAATGGACAGTGATCAGCCGACAGTCTGGACAGTGAATGGACAGTGATCAGATGACAGTCTGGACAGTGATCAGCCGACAGTCTGGGCAGTGAATGGACAGTGATCAGCCGACAGTCTGTAGAGTAAATGGACAGCGATCAGTGGACAGTCTGGACAGTGAATTGATACCGATTAGTGGACAGTCTGGACAGTGAATGGACAGCGATCAACCGACAGTCTGGACAGTGACTGGACAGTGATCAGCCGACAGTCGGGACAGTGAATGGAGAGTAATCAGCCGACAGTGTGGACAGTGAATGGATAGCGATCAGCCGACAATCTGGACAGTGACTGGACAGCGATCAGTGGACAGTCTGGACAGTGAATGGACAGCGATCAGCCGACAGACTGGACAGTGAATGGACAGCGATCAGTGGACAGTCTGGACAGTGAATGGACAGTGATCAGCGGACAGTCTGGACAGTGATCAGCCGACAGTCTGGACAGTGAAAGGACAGTGATCAGCCGACAGTCTGGACAGTGACAGGAAAGCGATCAGCCGACAGTTTGGATAGTAAATGGACAGCGATCAGCCGACAGTCTGGACAGTGAATGGTCAGCGATCAGTGGGCAGTCTGGACAGTGAATGGACAGCGATCAGCGGACTGTCTGGAGAGTGACTGGACAGCGATCAGCCGACAGTCTGGACAGTGAATGGACAGTGATCAGCTGACAGTCTGGACAGTGACAGGTCAGCGATCAGCCGACAGTCTGGACTGTGAATGGACAGTAATCAGCGGACAGTCTGGACCGTGAATGGACAGTGATCAGCCGACAGTCTGGACAGTGATCAGCCGACAGTCTGGGCAGTGAATGGACAGTGATCAGCCGACAGTCTGGACAGTGAATGGACAGCGATCAGTGGACAGTCTGGACAGTGAATTGATACCGATTAGTGGACAGTCTGCACAGTGAATGAACAGCGATCAACCGACAGTCTGGACAGTGACTGGACAGTGATCAGCCGACAGTCGGGACAGTGAATGGAGAGTGATCAGCCGACAGTGTGGACAGTGAATGGATAGCGATCAGCCGACAATCTGGACAGTGACTGGACAGCGATCAGTGGACAGTCTGGACAGTGAATGGACAGCGATCAGCCGACAGTCTGGACAGAGAATGGACAGCGATCAGTGGATAGTCTGGACAGTGACTGGACAGCGATCAGCCGACAGACTGGACAGTGAATGGACAGCGATCAGTGGACAGTCTGGACAGTGAATGGACAGTGATCAGCGGACAGTCTGGACAGTGATCAGCCGACAGTCTGGACAGTGAAAGGACAGTGATCAGCCGACAGTCTGGACAGTGACTGGAAAGCGATCAGCCGACAGTTTGGATAGTAAATGGACAGCGATCAGCCGACAGTCTGGACAGTGAATGGTCAGCGATCAGTGGGCAGTCTGGATAGTGAATGGACAGCGATCAGCGGACTGTCTGGAGAGTGACTGGACAGCGATCAGCCCACAGTCTGGACAGTGAATGGACAGTGAACAGCTGACAGTCTGGACAGTGACAGGTCAGCGATCAGCCGACAGTCTGGACTGTGAATGGACAGTAATCAGCGGACAGTCTGGACCGTGAATGGACAGTGATCAGCCGACAGTCTGGACAGTTATCAGCCGACAGTCTGGGCAGTGAATGGACAGTGATCAGCCGACAGTCTGGACAGTGAATGGACAGCGATCAGTGGACAGTCTGGACAGTGAATTGATACCGATTAGTGGACAGTCTGGACAGTGAATGGACAGCGATCAACCGACAATCTGGACAGTGACTGGACAGCGCTCAGCCGACAGTCTGGACAGTGAATGGACAGCGATCAGCCGACAGTCTGGACAGAGAATTGACAGCGATCAGTGGATAGTCTGGACAGTGACTGGACAGTGATCAGCCGACAGTCTGGACAGTGAATGGACAGTGATCAGCCGACAGTTTGGACAGTGAATGCACAGCGATCAGCCGGCAGTCTGGACAGTGAATGATCAGCGATCAGTGGGCAGTCTGGATAGTGAATGGACAGTGATCAGCGGACAGTCTGGACAGTGAATGGACAGTGATCAGCGGACAGTCTGGACAGTGACAGGACAGCGATCAGCCTACAGTCTGGACAGTGAATGGACAGTAATCAGCGGACAGTCTGGACCGTGAATGGACAGTGATCAGCCGACAGTCTGGACAGTGACAGGACAGCGATCAGTGGACCGTCTGGACAGTGAATGGACAGCGGTCAGCGGACAGTCTGGAGAGTGACTGGACTGTGATCAGCCGACAGTCTGGACAGTGACAGGACAGCGATCAGTGGACCGTCTGGACAGTGAATGGACAGCGATCAGCGGACAGTCTGGAGAGTGACCGGACAGCGATCAGCCGACATTCTGGACAGTGAATGGACAGTGATCAGCGGACAGTCTGGACAGTGACAGGACAGCGATCAGCCTACAGTCTGGACAGTGAATGGACAGTAATCAGCGGACAGTCTGGACCGTGAATGGACAGTGATCAGCCGACAGTCTGGACAGTGACAGGACAGCGATCAGTGGACCGTCTGGACAGTGAATGGACAGCGATCAGCGGACAGTCTGGAGAGTGACTGGACTGTGATCAGCCGACAGTCTGGGCAGTGAATGGACAGTGATCAGCCGAAAGTCTGGAGAGTAAATGGACAGTGATCAGACGACAGTCTGGACAGTGACTGGACAGAGTTCAGCGGACAGTCAGGACAGTGACTGGACAGCGATAGCCGACAGTCTGGATAGTGAATGGACAGCGATCAGTGGACTGTCTGGACAGTGAATTGATACCGATTAGTGGACAGTCTGGACAGTGAATGGACTGCGATCAGCCGACCGTTTGGACAGTGACTGGACACCGATCAGCCGACAGTCTGGACAACGACTGGACAGCGATCCGACGACGGCCAGGACATTAAATGGACAGTGATCAGCCGACAGCCTGGACAGTGAATGGACAGCGATCAGGCGACAGTCTGGACAGTGACTGGACAGCGATCAGACGACAGTCTGGACAGTGACTGGAAAGAAATCAGCGGACAGTCCGGACAGTGACTGGAGAGCGATCGGCCGACAGTCTGGACAGTGAATGGACAGCGATCAGTGCACAGTCTGGACAGTGAATTGACAGCGATTAGCCGACAGTCTGGACAGTGACAGGACAGTAATCAGCCGACAGTCTGGACAGTGACTGGACAGTGATCAGCCGACAGTCGGGACAGTGAATGGAGAGTGATCAGCCGACAGTGTGGACAGTGAATGGACAGCGATCAGCCGACAATCTGGATAGTGACTGGACAGCGATCAGTGGACAGTCTGGACAGTGAATGGACAGGGATCAGCCGTCAGTCTGGACAGTGACTGTACAGCGCTCAGCCGACAGTCTGGACAGTGACTGGACAGCGATCAGTGGACAGTCTGGACAGTGAATGGACAGCGATCAGCGGACAGTCTGGTCAGTGAATGGACAATGATCAGCCGACAGTCTGGACAATGATTGGACAGCGATTAGTGGAAAGTCTGGACAGTGACTGGACAGTGATCAGCCGACAGTCTGGGCAGTGAATGGACAGTGATCAGCCGACAGTCTGGACAGTGAATGGACAGTGATCAGCGGACAGTCTGGACAGTGATCAGCCGACAGTCTGGGCAGTGAATGGACCCTGATCAGCCGACAGTCTGGACAGTGAATGGACAGCGATCAACCGACAGTCTGGACAGTGACTGGACAGTGATCAGCCGACAGTCGGGACAGTGAATGGAGAGTGACCAGCCGACAGTGTGGACAGTGAATGGACAGCGATCAGCCGACATTCTGGACAGTGACTGGACAGCGATCAGTGGACAGACTTGACAGTGAATGGACAGCGATCAGCCGACAGTCTGGACAGAGAATGGACAGCGATCAGTGCATAGTCTGGACAGTGACTGGACAGCGATCAGCCGACAGTCTGGACAGTGAAAGGACAGTGATCAGCGGACAGTCTGGACAGTGATCAGCCGACAGTCTGGACAGTGAAAGGACAGTGATCAGCCGACAGTCTGGACAGTGACTGGAAAGCGATCAGCCGACAGTTTGGATAGTAAATGGACAGCGATCAGCCGACAGTCTGGACAGTGAATGGTCAGCGATCAGTGGGCAGTCTGGATAGTGAATGGACAGCGATCAGCGGACTGTCTGGAGAGTGACTGGACAGCGATCAGCCGACAGTCTGGACAGTGAATGGACAGTGATCAGCTGACAGTCTGGACAGTGACAGGTCAGCGATCAGCCGACAGTCTGGACTGTGAATGGACAGTAATCAGCGGACAGTCTGGACCGTGAATGGACAGTGATCAGCCGAAAGTCTGGACAGTTATCAGCCGACAGTCTGGGCAGTGAATGGACAGTGAAGAGCCGACAGTGTGGACAGTGAATGGACAGCGATCAGTGGACAGTCTGGACAGTGAATTGATACCGATTAGTGGACAGTCTGGACAGTGAATGGACAGCGATCAACCGACAATCTGGACAGTGACTGGACAGCGCTCAGCCGATAGTCTGGACAGTGAATGGACAGCGATCAGCCGACAGTCTGGACAGAGAATGGACAGCGATCAGTGGATAGTCTGGACAGTGACTGGACACTGATCAGCCGACAGACTGGATAGTGAATGGACAGCGATCAGTGGACAGTCTGGACAGTGATCAGCCGACAGTCTGGACAGTGAAAGGACAGTGATCAGCCGACAGTCTGGACAGTGACTGGACAGCGATCAGCCGACAGTTTGGACAGTGAATGGACAGCGATCAGCCGGCAGTCTGGACAGTGAATGGTCAGCGATCAGTGGGCAGTCTGGATAGTGAATGGACAGCGATCAGCGGACTGTCTGGAGAGTGACCGGACAGCGATCAGCCGACATTCTGGACAGTGAATGGACAGTGATCAGCGGACAGTCTGGACAGTGACAGGACAGCGATCAGCCTACAGTCTGGACAGTGAATGGACAGTAATCAGCGGACCGTCTGGACAGTGAATGGACAGCGATCAGCGGACAGTCTGGAGAGTGACTGGACTGTGATCAGCCGACAGTCGGGGCAGTGAATGGACAGTGATCAGCCGAAAGTCTGGGGAGTAAATGGACAGTGATCAGACGACAGTCTGGACAGTGACTGGACAGAGTTCAGCGGACAGTCAGGACAGTGACTGGACAGCGATCAGCCGACAGTCTGGACAGTGAATGGACAGCGATCAGTGGACTGTCTGGACAGTGAATTGATACCGATTAGTGGACAGTCTGGACAGTGAATGGACTGCGATCAGCCGACCGTTTGGACAGTGACTGGACACCGATCAGCCGACAGCTTGGACAGTGACTGGACAGCGATCCGACGACGGCCAGGACACTAAATGGACAGTGATCAGCCGACAGCCTGGACAGTGAATGGACAGCGATCAGCGGACAGTCTGGACAGTGACTGGACAGCGATCAGACGACAGTCTGGACAGTGACTGGACAGCGATCAGCCGACAGTCTGGACAGTGAATGGACAGCGATCAGTGGACTGTCTGGACAGTGAATTGATACCGATTAGTGGACAGTCTGGACAGTGAATGGACTGCGATCAGCCGACCGTTTGGACAGTGACTGGACACCGATCAGCCGACTGTCTGGACAGTGACTGGACAGCGATCCGACGACGGCCAGGACACTAAATGGACAGTGATCAGCCGACAGCCTGGACAGTGAATGGACAGCGATCAGCGGACAGTCTGGACAGTGACTGGACAGCGATCAGACGACAGTCTGGACAGTGACTGGAAAGAAATCAGCGGACAGTCTGGACAGTGAAAGGACAGTGATCAGCCGACAGTCTGGACAGTGACTGGACAGCGATCAGCCGACAGTTTGGACAGTGAATGGACAGCGATCAGCCGGCAGTCTGGACAGTGAATGGTCAGCGATCAGTGGGCAGTCTGGATAGTGAATGGACAGCGATCAGCGGACTGTCTGGAGAGTGACCGGACAGCGATCAGCCGACATTCTGGACAGTGAATGGACAGTGATCAGCGGACAGTCTGGACAGTGACAGGACAGCGATCAGCCTACAGTCTGGACAGTGAATGGACAGTAATCAGCGGACCGTCTGGACAGTGAATGGACAGCGATCAGCGGACAGTCTGGAGAGTGACTGGACTGTGATCAGCCGACAGTCGGGGCAGTGAATGGACAGTGATCAGCCGAAAGTCTGGGGAGTAAATGGACAGTGATCAGACGACAGTCTGGACAGTGACTGGACAGAGTTCAGCGGACAGTCAGGACAGTGACTGGACAGCGATCAGCCGACAGTCTGGACAGTGAATGGACAGCGATCAGTGGACTGTCTGGACAGTGAATTGATACCGATTAGTGGACAGTCTGGACAGTGAATGGACTGCGATCAGCCGACCGTTTGGACAGTGACTGGACACCGATCAGCCGACAGTTTGGACAGTGACTGGACAGCGATCCGACGACGGCCAGGACACTAAATGGACAGTGATCAGCCGACAGCCTGGACAGTGAATGGACAGCGATCAGCGGACAGTCTGGACAGTGACTGGACAGCGATCAGACGACAGTCTGGACAGTGACTGGACAGCGATCAGCCGACAGTCTGGACAGTGAATGGACAGCGATCAGTGGACTGTCTGGACAGTGAATTGATACCGATTAGTGGACAGTCTGGACAGTGAATGGACTGCGATCAGCCGACCGTTTGGACAGTGACTGGACACCGATCAGCCGACTGTCTGGACAGTGACTGGACAGCGATCCGACGACGGCCAGGACACTAAATGGACAGTGATCAGCCGACAGCCTGGACAGTGAATGGACAGCGATCAGCGGACAGTCTGGACAGTGACTGGACAGCGATCAGACGACAGTCTGGACAGTGACTGGAAAGAAATCAGCGGACAGTCTGGACAGTGACTGGACATCGATCGGCCGACAGTCTGGACAGTGAATGGACAGCGATCAGTGCACAGTCTGGACAGTGAATTGACAGTGATTAGCCGACAGTCTGGACAGTGACAGGACAGTAATCAGCCGACAGTCTGGACAGTGACTGGACAGTGATCAGCCGACAGTCGGGACAGTGAATGGAGAGTGATCAGCCGACAGTGTGGACAGTGAATGGACAGCGATCAACCGACAATCTGGATAGTGACTGGACAGCGATCAGTGGACAGTCTGGACAGTGAATGGACAGGGATCAGCCGTCAGTCTGGACAGTGACTGTACAGCGCTCAGCCGACAGTCTGGACAGTGACTGGACAGCGATCAGTGGACAGTCTGGACAGTGAATGGACAGCGATCAGCGGACAGTCTGGTCAGTGAATGGACAGTGATCAGCCGACAGTCTGGACAATGATTGGACAGCGATTAGTGGAAAGTCTGGACAGTGACTGGACAGTGATCAGCCGACAGTCTGGGCAGTGAATGGACAGTGATCAGCCGACAGTCTGGACAGTGAATGGACAGTGATCAGCGGACAGTCTGGACAGTGATCAGCCGACAGTCTGGGCAGTGAATGGACCCTGATCAGCCGACAGTCTGGACAGTGAATGGACAGCGATCAACCGACAGTCTGGACAGTGACTGGACAGTGATCAGCCGACAGTCGGGACAGTGAATTGAGAGAGACCAGCCGACAGTGTGGACAGTGAATGGACAGCGATCAGCCGACATTCTGGACAGTGACTGGACAGCGATCAGTGGACAGACTGGACAGTGAATGGACAGCGATCAGCCGACAGTCTGGATAGAGAATGGACAGCGATCAGTGGATAGTCTGGACAGTGACTGGACAGCGATCAGCCGACAGTCTGGACAGTGAAAGGACAGTGATCAGCCGACAGTCTGGACAGTGACTGGACAGCTATCAGCCGACAGTCTGGACAGTGAATGGACAGCGATCAGCCTACAGTCTGGAGAGTGAATGGACAGTGATCAGCCGACAGTCTGGACAGTGATCAGCCGACAGTCTGGGCAGTGAAAGGACAGTGATCAGCTGACAGACTGGACAGTGACTGGATAGCGATCTGCCGACAGTCTGGACAGTGAATGGACAGTAATCAGCGGACAGTCTGGACCGTGAATGGACAGTGATCAGCCGACAGTCTGGACAGTGACTGGACAGCGATCAGTGGACAGTCTGGACAGTGAATGGACAGCGATCAGCGGACAGTCTGGAGAGTGACTGGAATGTGATCAGCCGACAGTCTGGGCAGTGAATGGACAGTGAACAGCCGAAAGTCTGGAGAGTGACTGGTCAGATGATCAGCCGACAGTCTGGACAGTGAATGGACAGCGATCAGTGGACTGTCTGGACAGTGAATTGATACCGATTAGTGGACAGTCTGGACAGTGAATGGACTGCGATCAGCCGACAGTTTGGACAGTGACTGGACACCGATCAGCCGACAGTCTGGACAGTGACTGGACAGCGATCAGCCGACGGTCAGGACACTAAATGGACAGTGATCAGCCGACAGCCTGGACAGTGAATGGACAGCGATCAGCGGACAGTCTGGACAGTGACTGGACAGCGATCAGACGACAGTCTGGACAGTGACTGGACGGAAATCAGCGGACAGTCTGGACAGTGACTGGACAGCGATCGGCCGACAGTCTGGACAGTGAATGGACAGCGATCAGTGGACAGTCTGGAGAGTGAATTGACAGCGATTAGCCGACAGTGCGGACAGTGACTGGACAGTAATCAGACGACAGTCTGGACAGTGAATGGAGGGTGATCAGCCGACAGTCTGGACAGTGAATGGACAGCGATCAGGCGACAGTCTGGACAGTGAATGGACAGCGATCAGTGGACAGTCTGGACAGTGAATTGTCAGCTATTAGCCGACAGTCTGGACAGTGAATGGACAGTAATCAGCCGGCAGTCTGGACAGTGAATGGAGAGTTATCAGCCGACAGTCTGGACAGTGAATGGACAGCGATCAGTCGACATCTGGACAGTGACTGGACAGCGATCAGTGGACAGTCTGGACAGTGAATGGACAGCGATCAGCGGACAGTCTGGTCAGTGAATGGACAGTGATCAGCCGACAGTCTGGACAATGACTGGACAGCGATTAGTGGAAAGTCTGGACAGTGACTGGACAGTGAGCAGCCGACAGTCTGGGCAGTGAATGGACAGTGATCAGCCGACAGTCTGGACAGTGAATGGACAGCGATCAACCGACAGTCTGGACAGTGACTGGACAGTGATCAGCCGACAGTCGGGACAGTGAATGGACAGCGATCAGCGGACAGTCTGGACAGTGACTGGACAGCGATCAGACGACAGTCTGGACAGTGACTGGAAAGAAATCAGCGGACAGTCTGGACAGTGAAAGGACAGTGATCAGCCGACAGTCTGGACAGTGACTGGACAGCGATCAGCCGACAGTTTGGACAGTGAATGGACAGCGATCAGCCGGCAGTCTGGACAGTGAATGGTCAGCGATCAGTGGGCAGTCTGGATAGTGAATGGACAGCGATCAGCGGACTGTCTGGAGAGTGACCGGACAGCGATCAGCCGACATTCTGGACAGTGAATGGACAGTGATCAGCGGACAGTCTGGACAGTGACAGGACAGCGATCAGCCTACAGTCTGGACAGTGAATGGACAGTAATCAGCGGACCGTCTGGACAGTGAATGGACAGCGATCAGCGGACAGTCTGGAGAGTGACTGGACTGTGATCAGCCGACAGTCGGGGCAGTGAATGGACAGTGATCAGCCGAAAGTCTGGGGAGTAAATGGACAGTGATCAGACGACAGTCTGGACAGTGACTGGACAGAGTTCAGCGGACAGTCAGGACAGTGACTGGACAGCGATCAGCCGACAGTCTGGACAGTGAATGGACAGCGATCAGTGGACTGTCTGGACAGTGAATTGATACCGATTAGTGGACAGTCTGGACAGTGAATGGACTGCGATCAGCCGACCGTTTGGACAGTGACTGGACACCGATCAGCCGACAGTTTGGACAGTGACTGGACAGCGATCCGACGACGGCCAGGACACTAAATGGACAGTGATCAGCCGACAGCCTGGACAGTGAATGGACAGCGATCAGCGGACAGTCTGGACAGTGACTGGACAGCGATCAGACGACAGTCTGGACAGTGACTGGACAGCGATCAGCCGACAGTCTGGACAGTGAATGGACAGCGATCAGTGGACTGTCTGGACAGTGAATTGATACCGATTAGTGGACAGTCTGGACAGTGAATGGACTGCGATCAGCCGACCGTTTGGACAGTGACTGGACACCGATCAGCCGACTGTCTGGACAGTGACTGGACAGCGATCCGACGACGGCCAGGACACTAAATGGACAGTGATCAGCCGACAGCCTGGACAGTGAATGGACAGCGATCAGCGGACAGTCTGGACAGTGACTGGACAGCGATCAGACGACAGTCTGGACAGTGACTGGAAAGAAATCAGCGGACAGTCTGGACAGTGACTGGACATCGATCGGCCGACAGTCTGGACAGTGAATGGACAGCGATCAGTGCACAGTCTGGACAGTGAATTGACAGTGATTAGCCGACAGTCTGGACAGTGACAGGACAGTAATCAGCCGACAGTCTGGACAGTGACTGGACAGTGATCAGCCGACAGTCGGGACAGTGAATGGAGAGTGATCAGCCGACAGTGTGGACAGTGAATGGACAGCGATCAACCGACAATCTGGATAGTGACTGGACAGCGATCAGTGGACAGTCTGGACAGTGAATGGACAGGGATCAGCCGTCAGTCTGGACAGTGACTGTACAGCGCTCAGCCGACAGTCTGGACAGTGACTGGACAGCGATCAGTGGACAGTCTGGACAGTGAATGGACAGCGATCAGCGGACAGTCTGGTCAGTGAATGGACAGTGATCAGCCGACAGTCTGGACAATGATTGGACAGCGATTAGTGGAAAGTCTGGACAGTGACTGGACAGTGATCAGCCGACAGTCTGGGCAGTGAATGGACAGTGATCAGCCGACAGTCTGGACAGTGAATGGACAGTGATCAGCGGACAGTCTGGACAGTGATCAGCCGACAGTCTGGGCAGTGAATGGACCCTGATCAGCCGACAGTCTGGACAGTGAATGGACAGCGATCAACCGACAGTCTGGACAGTGACTGGACAGTGATCAGCCGACAGTCGGGACAGTGAATTGAGAGAGACCAGCCGACAGTGTGGACAGTGAATGGACAGCGATCAGCCGACATTCTGGACAGTGACTGGACAGCGATCAGTGGACAGACTGGACAGTGAATGGACAGCGATCAGCCGACAGTCTGGATAGAGAATGGACAGCGATCAGTGGATAGTCTGGACAGTGACTGGACAGCGATCAGCCGACAGTCTGGACAGTGAAAGGACAGTGATCAGCCGACAGTCTGGACAGTGACTGGACAGCTATCAGCCGACAGTCTGGACAGTGAATGGACAGCGATCAGCCTACAGTCTGGAGAGTGAATGGACAGTGATCAGCCGACAGTCTGGACAGTGATCAGCCGACAGTCTGGGCAGTGAAAGGACAGTGATCAGCTGACAGACTGGACAGTGACTGGATAGCGATCTGCCGACAGTCTGGACAGTGAATGGACAGTAATCAGCGGACAGTCTGGACCGTGAATGGACAGTGATCAGCCGACAGTCTGGACAGTGACTGGACAGCGATCAGTGGACAGTCTGGACAGTGAATGGACAGCGATCAGCGGACAGTCTGGAGAGTGACTGGAATGTGATCAGCCGACAGTCTGGGCAGTGAATGGACAGTGAACAGCCGAAAGTCTGGAGAGTGACTGGTCAGATGATCAGCCGACAGTCTGGACAGTGAATGGACAGCGATCAGTGGACTGTCTGGACAGTGAATTGATACCGATTAGTGGACAGTCTGGACAGTGAATGGACTGCGATCAGCCGACAGTTTGGACAGTGACTGGACACCGATCAGCCGACAGTCTGGACAGTGACTGGACAGCGATCAGCCGACGGTCAGGACACTAAATGGACAGTGATCAGCCGACAGCCTGGACAGTGAATGGACAGCGATCAGCGGACAGTCTGGACAGTGACTGGACAGCGATCAGACGACAGTCTGGACAGTGACTGGACGGAAATCAGCGGACAGTCTGGACAGTGACTGGACAGCGATCGGCCGACAGTCTGGACAGTGAATGGACAGCGATCAGTGGACAGTCTGGAGAGTGAATTGACAGCGATTAGCCGACAGTGCGGACAGTGACTGGACAGTAATCAGACGACAGTCTGGACAGTGAATGGAGGGTGATCAGCCGACAGTCTGGACAGTGAATGGACAGCGATCAGGCGACAGTCTGGACAGTGAATGGACAGCGATCAGTGGACAGTCTGGACAGTGAATTGTCAGCTATTAGCCGACAGTCTGGACAGTGAATGGACAGTAATCAGCCGGCAGTCTGGACAGTGAATGGAGAGTTATCAGCCGACAGTCTGGACAGTGAATGGACAGCGATCAGTCGACATCTGGACAGTGACTGGACAGCGATCAGTGGACAGTCTGGACAGTGAATGGACAGCGATCAGCGGACAGTCTGGTCAGTGAATGGACAGTGATCAGCCGACAGTCTGGACAATGACTGGACAGCGATTAGTGGAAAGTCTGGACAGTGACTGGACAGTGAGCAGCCGACAGTCTGGGCAGTGAATGGACAGTGATCAGCCGACAGTCTGGACAGTGAATGGACAGCGATCAACCGACAGTCTGGACAGTGACTGGACAGCGATCAGTGGACAGTCTGGACAGTGAATGGACAGCGATCAGCCGACAGTCTGGACAGAGTATGGACAGCGATCAGTGGACAGTCTGGACAGTGACTGGACAGCGATCAGCCGACAGACTGGACAGAGAATGGACAGCGATCAGTGGACAGTCTGGACAGTGAATGGACTGCGATCAGAGGATAGTCTGGACAGTGACTGGACAGCGATCAGCCGACAGTCAGGACAGTGAATGGACAAGGATCAGCGGACAGTCTGGACAGTGATCAGCCGACAGTCTGGACAGTGAAAGGACAGCGATCAGTGGACAGTCTGGACAGTGACTGGAAAGCGATCAGCCAACAGTTTGGATAGTGAATGGAGAGCGATCAGCCGACAGTCTGGACAGTGAATGGTCAGCGATCAGTGGGCAGTCTGGATAGTGAATGGACAGCGATCAGCGGACTGTCTGGAGAGTGACTGGACAGCGATCAGCCGACAGTCTGGACAATGACTGGACAGCGATTAGTGGAAAGTCTGGACAGTGACTGGACAGTGATCAGCCGACAGTCTGGGCAGTGAATGGACAGTGATCAGCCGACAGTCTGGACAGTGAATGGACAGTGATCAGCGGACAGTCTGGACAGTGATCAGCCGACAGTCTGGGCAGTGAATGGACCCTGATCAGCCGACAGTCTGGACAGTGAATGGACAGCGATCAACCGACAGTCTGGACAGTGACTGGACAGTGATCAGCCGACAGTCGGGACAGTGAATGGAGAGTGACCAGCCGACAGTGTGGACAGTGAATGCACAGCGATCAGCCGACATTCTGGACAGTGACTGGACAGCGATCAGTGGACAGACTGGACAGTGAATGGACAGCGATCAGCCGACAGTCTGGACAGAGAATGGACAGCGATCAGTGGATAGTCTGGACAGTGACTGGACAGCGATCAGCCGACAGTCTGGACAGTGCAAGGACAGTGATCAGCCGGCAGACTGGACAGTGACTGGACAGCGATCAGCCGACAGTCTGGACAGTGAATGGACAGCGATCAGTGGACGGTCTGGACAGTGAATTATCAGCGATTAGCCGACAGTCTGGACAGTGAATGGACAGTAATCAGCCGGCAGTCTGGACAGTGAATGGAGAGTTATCAGCCGACAGTCTGGACAGTGAATGGACAGCGATCAGTCGACAGTCTGGACAGTGACTGGACTGCGATCAGTGGACAGTCTGGACAGTGAATGGACAGCGATCAGCGGACAGTCTGGTCAGTGAATGGACAGTGATCAGCCGACAGTCTGGACAATGACTGGACAGCGATTAGTGGAAAGTCTGGACAGTGACTGGACAGTGAGCAGCCGACAGTCTGGGCAGTGAATGGACAGTGATCAGCCGACAGTCTGGACAGTGAATGGACAGTGATCAGATGACAGTCTGGACAGTGATCAGCCGACAGTCTGGGCAGTGAATGGACAGTGATCAGCCGACAGTCTGGACAGTGAATGGACAGCGATCAACCGACAGTCTGGACAGTGACTGGACAGCGATCAGTGGACAGTCTGGACAGTGAATGGACAGCGATCAGCCGACAGTCTGGACAGAGAATGGACAGCGATCAGTGGATAGTCTGGACAGTGACTGGACAGCGATCAGCCGACAGACTGGACAGAGAATGGACAGCGATCAGTGGACAGTCTGGACAGTGAATGGACTGCGATCAGAGGATAGTCTGGACAGTGACTGGAAAGCGATCAGCCGACAGTCAGGACAGTGAATGGACAAGGATCAGGGGACAGTCTGGACAGTGATCAGCCGACAGTCTGGACAGTGAAAGGACAGCGATCAGTGGACAGTCTGGACAGTGACTGGAAAGCGATCAGCCAACAGTTTGGATAGTGAATGGAGAGCGATCAGCCGACAGTCTGGACAGTGAATGGTCAGCGATCAGTGGGCAGTCTGGATAGTGAATGGACAGCGATCAGCGGACTGTCTGGAGAGTGACTGGACAGCGATCAGCCGACAGTCTGGACAATGACTGGACAGCGATTAGTGGAAAGTCTGGACAGTGACTGGACAGTGATCAGCCGACAGTCTGGGCAGTGAATGGACAGTGATCAGCCGACAGTCTGGACAGTGAATGGACAGTGATCAGCGGACAGTCTGGACAGTGATCAGCCGACAGTCTGGGCAGTGAATGGACCCTGATCAGCCGACAGTGTGGACAGTGAATGGACAGCGATCAACCGACCGTCTGGACAGTGACTGGACAGTGATCAGCCGACAGTCGGGACAGTGAATGGAGAGTGACCAGCCGACAGTGTGGACAGTGAATGGACAGCGATCAGCCGACATTCTGGACAGTGACTGGACAGCGATCAGTGGACAGACTGGACAGTGAATGGACAGCGATCAGCCGACAGTCTGGACAGAGAATGGACAGCGATCAGTGGATAGTCTGGACAGTGACTGGACAGCAATCAGCCGACAGTCTGGACAGTGCAAGGACAGTGATCAGCCGACAGACTGGACAGTGACTGGTCAGCGATCAGCCGACAGTCTGGACAGTGAAAGGACAGTGATCAGCCGACAGTCTGGACAGTGACTGGACAGCTATCAGCCGACAGTCTGGACAGTGAATGGACAGCGATCAGCCTACAGTCTGGAGAGTGATCAGCCGACAGTCTGGGCAGTGAAAGGACAGTGATCAGCCGACAGACTGGACAGTGACTGGATAGCGATCTTCCGACAGTCTGGACAGTGAATGGACAGTAATCAGCGGACAGTCTGGACCGTGAATGGACAGTGATCAGCCGACAGTCTGGACAGTGACTGGACAGCGATCAGTGGACAGTCTGGACAGTGAATGGACAGCGATCAGCGGACAGTCTGGAGAGTGACTGGAATGTGATCAGCCGACAGTCTGGGCAGTGAATGGACAGTGATCAGCCGACAGTTTGGACAGTGAATGGACAGCGATCAGTGGACTGTCTGGACAGTGAATTGATACCGATTAGTGGACAGTCTGGACAGTGAATGGACTGCGATCAGCCGACAGTTTGGACAGTGACTGGACACCGATCAGCCGACAGTCTGGACAGTGACTGGACAGCGATCAGCCGACGGTCAGGACACTAAATGGACAGTGATCAGCCGACAGCCTGGACAGTGAATGGACAGCGATCAGCGGACAGTCTGGACAGTGACTGGACAGCGATCAGACGACAGTCTGGACAGTGACTGGACAGCGATCAGCGGACAGTCTGGTCAGTGAATGGACAGTGATCAGCCGACAGTCTGGACAATGACTGGACAGCGATTAGTGGAAAGTCTGGACAGTGACTGGACAGTGAGCAGCCGACAGTCTGGGCAGTGAATGGACAGTGATCAGCCGACAGTCTGGACAGTGAATGGACAGTGATCAGATGACAGTCTGGACAGTGATCAGCCGACAGTCTGGGCAGTGACTGGACAGTGATCAGCCGACAGTCGGGACAGTGAATGGAGAGTGATCAGCCGACAGTATGGACAGTGAACGGATAGCGATCAGCCGACAATCTGGACAGTGACTGGACAGCGATCAGTGGACAGTCTGGACAGTGAATGGACAGCGATCAGCCGACAGTCTGGACAGAGAATGGACAGCGATCAGTGGATAGTCTGGACAGTGACTGGACAGCGATCAGCCGACAGACTGGACAGAGAATGGACAGCGATCAGTGGACAGTCTGGACAGTGAATGGACTGCGATCAGAGGATAGTCTGGACAGTGACTGGACAGCGATCAGCCGACAGTCAGGAAAGTGAATGGACAAGGATCAGCGGACAGTCTGGACAGTGATCAGCCGACAGTCTGGATAGTGAAAGGACAGCGATCAGTGGACAGTCTGGACAGTGACTGGAAAGCGATCAGCCAACAGTTTGGATAGTGAATGGAGAGCGATCAGCCGACAGTCTGGACAGTGAATGGTCAGCGATCAGTGGGCAGTCTGGATAGTGAATGGACAGCGATCAGCGGACTGTCTGGAGAGTGACTGGACAGCGATCAGCCGACAGTCTGGACAGTGAATGGACAGTGATCAGCTGACAGTCTGGACAGTGACAGGTCAGCGATCAGCCGACAGTCTGGACTGTGAATGGACAGTAATCAGCGGACAGTCTGGACCGTGAATGGACAGTGATCAGCCGACAGTCTGGACAGAGATCAGCCGACAGTCTGGGCAGTGAATGGACAGTGATCAGCCGACAGTGTGGACAGTGAATGGACAGCGATCAGTGGACAGTCTGGACAGTGAATTGATACCGATTAGTGGACAGTCTGGACAGTGAATGGACAGCGATCAACCGACAGTCTGGACAGTGAATGGACAGTAATCAGCCGGCAGTCTGGACAGTGAATGGAGAGTTATCAGCCGACAGTCTGGAAAGTGAATGGACGCGATCAGTCGACAGTCTGGACAGTGACTGGACAGCGATCAGTGGACAGTCTGGACAGTGAATGGACAGCGATCAGCGGACAGTCTGGTCAGTGAATGGACAGTGATCAGCCGACAGTCTGGACAATGACTGGACAGCGATTAGTGGAAAGTCTGGACAGTGACTGGACAGTGAGCAGCCGACAGTCTGGGCAGTGAATGGACAGTGATCAGCCGACAGTCTGGACAGTGAATGGACAGTGATCAGATGACAGTCTGGACAGTGATCAGCCGACAGTCTGGGCAGTGAATGGACAGTGATCAGCCGACAGTCTGGACAGTGAATGGACAGAGATCAGTGGACAGTCTGGACAGTGAATTGATACGGATTAGTGGACAGTCTGGACAGTGAATGGACAGCGATCAACCGACAGTCTGGACAGTGACTGGACAGTGATCAGCCGACAGTCGGGACAGTGAATGGAGAGTGATCAGCCGACAGTGTGGACAGTGAATGGATAGCGATCAGCCGACAATCTGGACAGTGACTGGACAGCGATCAGTGGACAGTCTGGACAGTGAATGGACAGTGATCAGCGGACAGTCTGGACAGTGATCAGCCGACAGTCTGGACAGTGAAAGGACAGTGATCAGCCGACAGTCTGTACAGTGACTGGAAAGCGATCAGCCGACAGTTTGGATAGTAAATGGACAGCGATCAGCCGACAGTCTGGACAGTGAATGGTCAGCGATCAGTGGGCAGTCTGGATAGTGAATGGACAGCGATCAGCGGACTGTCTGGCGAGTGACTGGACAGCAATCAGCCGACAGTCTGGACAGTGAATGGACAGTGATCAGCTGACAGTCTGGACTGTGACAGGTCAGCGATCAGCCGACAGTCTGGACTGTGAATGGACAGTAATCAGCGGACAGTCTGGACCGTGAATGGACAGTGATCAACCGACAGTCTGGACAGTGATCAGCCGACAGTCTGGGCAGTGAATGGACAGTGATCAGCCGACAGTCTGGACAGTGAATGGACAGCGATCAGTGGACAGTCTGGACAGTGAATTGATACCGATTAGTGGACAGTCTGGACAGTGAATGGACAGCGATCAACCGACAGTCTGGACAGTGACTGGACAGTGATCAGCCGACAGTCGGGACAGTGAATGGAGAGTGATCAGCCGACAGTGTGGACAGTGAATGGATAGCGATCAGCCGACAATCTGGACAGTGACTGGACAGCGATCAGTGGACAGTCTGGACAGTGAATGGACAGCGATCAGCCGACAGTCTGGACAGAGAATGGACAGCGATCAGTGGACAGACTGGACAGTGAATGGACAGCGATCAGCCGACAGTCTGGACAGAGAATGGACAGCGATCAGTGGATAGTCTGGACAGTGACTGGACAGCGATAAGCCGACAGTCTGGACAGTGCAAGGACAGTGATCAGCCGACAGACTGGACAGTGACTGGACAGCGATCAGCCGACAGTCTGGACAGTGAAAGGACAGTGATCAGCCGACAGTCTGGACAGTGACTGGACAGCTACCAGCCGACAGTCTGGACAGTGAATGGACAGCGATCAGCCTACAGTCTGGAGAGTGAATGGACAGTGATCAGCCGACAGTCTGGACAGTGATCAGCCGACAGTCTGGGCAGTGAAAGGACAGTGATCAGCCGACAGACAGGACAGTGACTGGATAGCGATCTGCCGACAGTCTGGACAGTGAATGGACAGTAATCAGCGGACAGTCTGGACCGTGAATGGACAGTGATCAGCCGACAGTCTGGACAGTGAATGGACAGCGATCAGTGGACAGTCTGGACAGTGAATGGACAGCGATCAGCGGACAGTCTGGAGAGTGAGTGGAATGTGATCAGCCGACAGTCTGGGCAGTGAATGGACAGTGATCAGCCGAAAGTCTGGAGAGTGACTGGTCAGCGATCTGCCGACAGTCTGGACAGTGACTGGACAGCGATCAGCCGACGGTCAGGACACTAAATGGACAGTGATCAGCCGACAGCCTGGACAGTGAATGGACGGCGATCAGCGGACAGTCTGGACAGTGACTGGACAGCGATCAGACGACAGTCTGGACAGTGACTGGACGGAAATCAGCGGACAGTCTGGACAGTGACTGGACAGCGATCGGCCGACAGTCTGGACAGTGAATGGACAGCGATCAGTGGACAGTCTGGACAGTGAATTGACAGCGATTAGCCGACAGTGTGGACAGTGACTGGACAGTAATCAGCCGACAGTCTGGACAGTGAATGGAGGGTGATCAGCCGACAGTCTGGACAGTGAATGGACAGCGATCAGGCGACAGTCTGGACAGTGAATGGACAGCGATCAGTGGACAGTCTGGACAGTGAATTGACAGCGATTAGCCGACAGTCTGGACAGTGAATGGACAGTAATCAGCCGGCAGTCTGGACAGTGAATGGAGAGTTATCAGCCGACAGTCTGGACAGTTAATGGACAGCGATCAGTCGACAGTCTGGACAGTGACTGGACAGCGATCAGTGGACAGTCTGGACAGTGAATGGACAGCGATCAGCGGACAGTCTGGTCAGTGAATGGACAGTGATCAGCCGACAGTCTGGACAATGACTGGACAGCGATTAGTGGAAAGTCTGGACAGTGACTGGACAGTGAGCAGCCGACAGTCTGGGCAGTGAATGGACAGTGATCAGCCGACAGTCTGGACAGTGAATGGACAGTGATCAGATGACAGTCTGGACAGTGATCAGCCGACAGTCTGGGCAGTGACTGGACAGTGATCAGCCGACAGTCGGGACAGTGAATGGAGAGTGATCAGCCGACAGTATGGACAGTGAACGGATAGCGATCAGCCGACAATCTGGACAGTGACTGGACAGCGATCAGTGGACAGTCGGGACAGTGAATGGACAGCGATCAGCCGACAGTCTGGACAGAGAATGGACAGCGATCAGTGGATAGTCTGGACAGTGACTGGACAGCGATCAGCCGACAGACTGGACAGAGAATGGACAGCGATCAGCGGACTGTCTGGAGAGTGACTGGACTGCGATCAGTGGGCAGTCTGGACAGTGAATGGACAGTGATCAGCTGACAGTCTGGACAGTGACAGGTCAGCGATCAGCCGACAGTCTGGACTGTGAATGGACAGTAATCAGCGGACAGTCTGGACCGTGAATGGACAGTGATCAGCCGACAGTCTGGACAGTGATCAGCCGACAGTCTGGGCAGTGAATGGACAGTGATCAGCCGACAGTCTGGACAGTGAATGGACAGCGATCAGTGGACAGTCTGGATAGTGAATTGATACCGATTAGTGGACAGTCTGGACAGTGAATGGACAGCGATCAACCGACAGTCTGGACAGTGAATGGACAGTAATCAGCCGGCAGTCTGGACAGTGAATGGAGAGTTATCAGCCGACAGTCTGGACAGTGAATGGACGCGATCAGTCGACAGTCTGGACAGTGACTGGACAGCGATCAGTGGACAGTCTGGACAGTGAATGGACAGCGATCAGCGGACAGTCTGGTCAGTGAATGGACAGTGATCAGCCGACAGTCTGGACAATGACTGGACAGCGATTAGTGGAAAGTCTGGACAGTGACTGCACAGTGAGCAGCCGACAGTCTGGGCAGTGAATGGACAGTGATCAGCCGGCAGTCTGGACAGTGAATGGACAGTGATCAGATGACAGTCTGGACAGTGATCAGCCGACAGTCTGGGCAGTGAATGGACAGTGATCAGCCGACAGTCTGGACAGTGAATGGACAGCGATCAGTGGACAGTCTGGACAGTGAATTGATACCGATTAGTGGACAGTCTGGACAGTGAATGGACAGCGATCAACCGACAGTCTGGACAGTGACTGGACAGTGATCAGCCGACAGTCGGGACAGTGAATGGAGAGTGATCAGCCGACAGTGTGGACAGTGAACGGATAGCTATCAGCCGACAATCTGGAAAGTGACTGGACAGCGATCAGTGGACAGTCTGGACAGTGAATGGACAGCGATCAGCCGACAGACTGGACAGTGAATGGACAGCGATCAGTGGACAGTCTGGACAGTGAATGGACAGTGAACAGCGGACAGTCTGGACAGTGATCAGCCGACAGTCTGGACAGTGAAAGGACAGTGATCAGCCGACAGTCTGGACAGTGACTGGAAAGCGATCAGCCGACAGTTTGGATAGTAAATGGACAGCGATCAGCCGACAGTCTGGACAGTGAATGGTCAGCGATCAGTGGGCAGTCTGGATAGTGAATGGACAGCGATCAGCGGACTGTCTGGAGAGTGACTGGACAGCGATCAGCCGACAGTCTGGACAGTGAATGGACAGTGATCAGCTGACAGTCTGGACAGTGACAGGTCAGCGATCAGCCGACAGTCTGGACTGTGAATGGACAGTAATCAGCGGACAGTCTGGACCGTGAATGGACAGTGATCAGCCGACAGTCTGGACAGTGATCAGCCGACAGTCTGGACAGTGAATGGATAGCGATCAGTGGACAGTCTGGACAGTGAATTGATACCGATTAGTGGACAGTCTGGACAGTGAATGGACAGCGATCAACCGACAGTCTGGACAGTGACTGGACAGTGATCAGCCGACAGTCGGGACAGTGAATGGAGAGTGATCAGACGACAGTGTGGACAGTGAATGGATAGCGATCAGCCGACAATCTGGACAGTGACTGGACAGCGATCAGTGGACAGTCTGGACAGTGAATGGACAGCGATCAGCCGACAGTCTGGACAGAGAATGGACAGCGATTAGTGGATAGTCTGGACAGTGACTGGACAGCGATCAGCCGACAGACTGGACAGTGAATGGACAGCGATCAGTGGACAGGCTGGACAGTGAATGGACAGTGATCAGCGGACAGTCTGGACAGAGAATGGACAGCGATTAGTGGATAGTCTGGACAGTGACTGGACAGCGATCAGCCGACAGTCTGGACAGTGAAAGGACAGTGATCAGCCGACAGTCTGGACAGTGACTGGAAAGCGATCAGCCGACAGTTTGGATAGTAAATGGACAGTGATCAGCCGACAGTCTGGACAGTGAATGGTCAGCGATCAGTGGGCAGTCTGGATAGTGAATGGACAGCGATCAGCGGACTGTCTGGAGAGTGACTGGACAGCGATCAGCCGACAGTCTGGACAGTGAATGGACAGTGATCAGCTGACAGTCTGGACAGTGACAGGTCAGCGATCAGCCGACAGTCTGGACTGTGAATGGACAGTAATCAGCGGACAGTCTGGACCGTGAATGGACAGTGATCAGCCGACAGTCTGGACAGTTATCAGCCGACAGTCTGGGCAGTGAATGGACAGTGATCAGCCGATAGTCTGGACAGTGAATGGACAGCGATTAGTGGACAGTCTGGACAGTGAATTGATACCGATTAGTGGACAGTCTGGACAGTGAATGGACAGCGATCAACCGACAGTCTGGACAGTGAATGGAGAGTGATCCGCCGACAGTGTGGACAGTGAATGGACAGCGATCAGCCGACAATCTGGACAGTGACTGGACAGCGATCAGTGGACAGTCTGGACAGTGAATGGACAGGGATCAGCCGTCAGTCTGGACAGTGACTGGACAGCGCTCAGCCGACAGTCTGGACAGTGAATGGACAGCCATCAGCCGACAGTCTGGACAGAGAATGGACAGCGATCAGTGGATAGTCTGGACAGTGACTGGACAGTGATCAGCCGACAGACTGGATAGTGAATGGACAGCGATCAGTGGACAGTCTGGACAGTGATCAGCCGACAGTCTGGACTGTGAAAGGACAGTGATCAGCCGACAGTCTGGACAGTGACTGGACAGCGATCAGCCGACAGTTTGGACAGTGATTGGACAGTGATCAGCCGGCAGTCTGGACAGTGAACGGTCAGCGATCAGTGGGCAGTCTGGATAGTGAATGGACAGCGATCAGCGGACTGTCTGGAGAGTGACCGGACAGCGATCAGCCGACATTCTGGACAATGAATGGACAGTGATCAGCGGACAGTCTGGACAGTGACAGGACAGCGATCAGCCGACAGTCTGGACAGTGAATGGACAGTAATCAGCGGACAGTCTGGACCGTGAATGGACAGTGATCAGCCGACAGTCTGGACAGTGACTCGACAGCGATCAGTGGACCGTCTGGACAGTGAATGGACAGCGATCAGCGGACAGTCTGGAGAGTGACTGGACTGTGATCAGCCGACAGTCTGGGCAGTGAATGGACAGTGATCAGCCGAAAGTCTGGAGAGTAAATGGACAGTGATCAGACGAAAGTCTGGACAGTGACTGGATAGAGTTCAGCGGACAGTCTGGACAGTGACTGGACTGCGATCAGCCGACAGTCTGGACAGTGAATGGACAGCGATCAGTGGACTGTCTGGACAGTGAATTGATACCGATTAGTGGACAGTCTGGACAGTGACTGGACAGCGATCCGACGACGGCCAGGACACTAAATGGACAGTGATCAGCCGACAGCCTGGACAGTGAATGGACAGCGATTAGCGGACAGTCTGGACCGGGACTGGACAGCGATCAGACGACAGTCTGGACAGTGACTGGAAAGAAATCAGCGGACAGTCTGGACAGTGACTGGACAGCGATCGGCCGACAGTCTGGACAGTGAATGGACAGCGATCAGTGCACAGTCTGGACAGTGAATTGACAGCGATTAGCCGACAGTCTGGACAGTGACAGGACAGTAAACAGCCGACAGTCTGGACAGTGACTGGACAGTGATCAGCCGACAGTCGGGACAGTGAATGGAGAGTGATCAGCCGACAGTGTGGACAGTGAATGGACAGCGATCAGCCGACAATCTGGATAGTGACTGGAAAGCGATCAGTGGACAGTCTGGACAGTGAATGGACAGGGATCAGCCGTCAGTCTGGACAGTGTCTGTACAGCGCTCAGCCGACAGTCTGGACAGTGACTGGACAGCGATCAGTGGACAGTCTGGACAGTGAATGGACAGCGATCAGCGGACAGTCTGGTCAGTGAATGGACAGTGATCAGCCGACAGTCTGGACAATGACTGGACAGCGATTAGTGGAAAGTCTGGACAGTGACTGGACAGTGATCAGCCGACAGTCTGGGCAGTGAATGGACAGTGATCAGCCGACAGTCTGGACAGTGAATGGACAGTGATCAGCGGACAGTCTGGACAGTGATCAGCCGACAGTCTGGGCAGTGAATGGACCCTGATCAGCCGACAGTCTGGACAGTGAATGGACAGCGATCAACCGACAGTCTGGACAGTGACTGGACAGTGATCAGCCGACAGTCGGGACAGTGAATGGAGAGTGACCAGCCGACAGTGTGGACAGTGAATGGACAGCGATCAGCCGACATTCTGGACAGTGACTGGACAGCGATCAGTGGACAGTCTGGAGAGTGAATGGACAGTGATCAGCCGACAGTCTGGACAGTGATCAGCCGACAGTCTGGACAGTGAAAGGACAGTGATCAGCCGACAGACTGGACAGTGAATGGACAGTAATCAGCGGACAATCTGGACCGTGAATGGACAGTGATCAGCCGACAGTCTGGACAGTGACTGGACAGCGATCAGTGGACAGTCTGGACAGTGAATGGACAGCGTTTAGCGGACAGTCTGTAGAGTGACTGGAATGTGATCAGCCGACAGTCTGGGCAGTGAATGGACAGTGATCAGCCAAAAGTCTGGAGAGTGACTGGTCAGCGATCAGCCGACAGTCTGGACAGTGAATGGACAGCGATCAGTGGACTGTCTGGACAGTGAATTGATACCGATTAGTGGACAGTCTGGACAGTGAATGGACTGCGATCAGCCGACAGTTTGGACAGTGACTGGACACCGATCAGCCGACAGTCTGGACAGAGACTGGACAGCGATCAGCCGACGGTCAGGACACTAAATGGACAGTGATCAGCCGACAGCCTGGACAGTGAATGGACAGCGATCAGCGGACAGTCTGGACAGTGACTGGACAGCGATCAGACGACAGTCTGGACAGTGACTGGACGGAAATCAGCGGACAGTCTGGGCAGTGACTGGACAGCGATCGGCCGACAGTCTGGACAGTGAATGGACCGCGATCAGTGGACAGTCTGGACAGTGATCAGCCGACAGTCTGGGCAGTGACTGGACAGTGATCAGCCGACAGTCGGGACAGTGAATGGAGAGTGATCAGCCGACAGTATGGAGAGTGAACGGATAGCGATCAGCCGACAATCTGGACAGTGACTGGACAGCGATCAGTGGACAGTCGGGACAGTGAATGGACAGCGATCAGCCGACAGTCTGGACAGAGAATGGACAGCGATCAGTGGATAGTCTGGACAGTGACTGGACAGCGATCAGCCGACAGACTGGACAGAGAATGGACAGCGATCAGCGGACTGTCTGGAGAGTGACTGGAGTGCGATCAGTGGGCAGTCTGGACAGTGAATGGACAGTGATCAGCTGACAGTCTGGACAGTGACAGGTCAGCGATCAGCCGACAGTCTGGACTGTGAATGGACAGTAATCAGCGGACAGTCTGGACCGTGAATGGACAGTGATCAGCCGACAGTCTGGACAGTGATCAGCCGACAGTCTGGGCAGTGAATGGACAGTGATCAGCCGACAGTCTGGACAGTGAATGGACAGCGATCAGTGGACAGTCTGGATAGTGAATTGATACCGATTAGTGGACAGTCTGGACAGTGAATGGACAGCGATCAACCGACAGTCTGGACAGTGAATGGACAGTAATCAGCCGGCAGTCTGGACAGTGAATGGAGAGTTATCAGCCGACAGTCTGGACAGTGAATGGACGCGATCAGTCGACAGTCTGGACAGTGACTGGACAGCGATCAGTGGACAGTCTGGACAGTGAATGGACAGCGATCAGCGGACAGTCTGGTCAGTGAATGGACAGTGATCAGCCGACAGTCTGGACAATGACTGGACAGCGATTAGTGGAAAGTCTGGACAGTGACTGCACAGTGAGAAGCCGACAGTCTGGGCAGTGAATGGACAGTGATCAGCCGACAGTCTGGACAGTGAATGGACAGTGATCAGATGACAGTCTGGACAGTGATCAGCCGACAGTCTGGGCAGTGAATGGACAGTGATCAGCCGACAGTCTGGACAGTGAATGGACAGCGATCAGTGGACAGTCTGGACAGTGAATTGATACCGATTAGTGGACAGTCTGGACAGTGAATGGACAGCGATCAACCGACAGTCTGGACAGTGACTGGACAGTGATCAGCCGACAGTCGGGACAGTGAATGGAGAGTGATCAGCCGACAGTGTGGACAGTGAATGGATAGCGATCAGCCGACAATCTGGAAAGTGACTGGACAGCGATCAGTGGACAGTCTGGACAGTGAATGGACAGCGATCAGCCGACAGACTGGACAGTGAATGGACAGCGATCAGTGGACAGTCTGGACAGTGAATGGACAGTGATAAGCGGACAGTCTGGACAGTGATCAGCCGACAGTCTGGACAGTGAAAGGACAGTGATCAGCCGACAGTCTGGACAGTGACTGGAAAGCGATCAGCCGACAGTTTGGATAGTAAATGGACAGCGATCAGCCGACAGTCTGGACAGTGAATGGTCAGCGATCAGTGGGCAGTCTGGATAGTGAATGGACAGCGATCAGCGGACTGTC
Organism: Hypanus sabinus; assembly: GCF_030144855.1. Lineage (NCBI taxonomy): Eukaryota > Metazoa > Chordata > Chondrichthyes > Myliobatiformes > Dasyatidae > Hypanus > Hypanus sabinus. The sequence continues at coordinate 2,929,097 of NC_082713.1, forward strand.
TGGAGAGTGACTGGACAGCGATCAGCCGACAGTCTGGACAGTGAATGGACAGTGATCAGCTGACAGTCTGGACAGTGACAGGTCAGCGATCAGCCGACAGTCTGGACTGTGAATGGACAGTAATCAGCGGACAGTCTGGACCGTGAATGGACAGTGATCAGCCGACAGTCTGGACAGTGATCAGCCGACAGTCTGGACAGTGAATGGATAGCGATCAGTGGACAGTCTGGACAGTGAATTGATACCGATTAGTGGACAGTCTGGACAGTGAATGGACAGCGATCAACCGACAGTCTGGACAGTGACTGGACAGTGATCAGCCGACAGTCGGGACAGTGAATGGAGAGTGATCAGACGACAGTGTGGACAGTGAATGGATAGCGATCAGCCGACAATCTGGACAGTGACTGGACAGCGATCAGTGGACAGTCTGGACAGTGAATGGACAGCGATCAGCCGACAGTCTGGACAGAGAATGGACAGCGATTAGTGGATAGTCTGGACAGTGACTGGACAGCGATCAGCCGACAGACTGGACAGTGAATGGACAGCGATCAGTGGACAGGCTGGACAGTGAATGGACAGTGATCAGCGGACAGTCTGGACAGAGAATGGACAGCGATTAGTGGATAGTCTGGACAGTGACTGGACAGCGATCAGCCGACAGTCTGGACAGTGAAAGGACAGTGATCAGCAGACAGTCTGGACAGTGACTGGAAAGCGATCAGCCGACAGTTTGGATAGTAAATGGACAGTGATCAGCCGACAGTCTGGACAGTGAATGGTCAGCGATCAGTGGGCAGTCTGGATAGTGAATGGACAGCGATCAGCGGACTGTCTGGAGAGTGACTGGACAGCGATCAGCCGACAGTCTGGACAGTGAATGGACAGTGATCAGCTGACAGTCTGGACAGTGACAGGTCAGCGATCAGCCGACAGTCTGGACTGTGAATGGACGGTAATCAGCGGACAGTCTGGACCGTGAATGGACAGTGATCAGCCGACAGTCTGGACAGTTATCAGCCGACAGTCTGGGCAGTGAATGGACAGTGATCAGCCGATAGTCTGGACAGTGAATGGACAGCGATCAGTGGACAGTCTGGACAGTGAATTGATACCGATTAGTGGACAGTCTGGACAGTGAATGGACAGCGATCAACCGACAGTCTGGACAGTGAATGGAGAGTGATCCGCCGACAGTGTGGACAGTGAATGGACAGCGATCAGCCGACAATCTGGACAGTGACTGGACAGCGATCAGTGGACAGTCTGGACAGTGACTGGACAGCGCTCAGCCGACAGTCTGGACAGTGAATGGACAGCCATCAGCCGACAGTCTGGACAGAGAATGGACAGCGATCAGTGGATAGTCTGGACAGTGACTGGACAGTGATCAGCCGACAGACTGGATAGTGAATGGACAGAGATCAGTGGACAGTCTGGACAGTGATCAGCCGACAGTCTGGACTGTGAAAGGACAGTGATCAGCCGACAGTCTGGACAGTGACTGGACAGCGATCAGCCGACAGTTTGGACAGTGATTGGACAGCGATCAGCCGGCAGTCTGGACAGTGAACGGTCAGCGATCAGTGGGCAGTCTGGATAGTGAATGGACAGCGATCAGCGGACTGTCTGGAGAGTGACCGGACAGCGATCAGCCGACATTCTGGACAATGAATGGACAGTGATCAGCGGACAGTCTGGACAGTGACAGGACAGCGATCAGCCGACAGTCTGGACAGTGAATGGACAGTAATCAGCGGACAGTCTGGACCGTGAATGGACAGTGATCAGCCGACAGTCTGGACAGTGACTCGACAGCGATCAGTGGACCGTCTGGACAGTGAATGGACAGCGATCAGCGGACAGTCTGGAGAGTGACTGGACTGTGATCAGCCGACAGTCTGGGCAGTGAATGGACAGTGATCAGCCGAAAGTCTGGAGAGTAAATGGACAGTGATCAGACGAAAGTCTGGACAGTGACTGGACAGAGTTCAGCGGACAGTCTGGACAGTGACTGGACAGCGATCAGCCGACAGTCTGGACAGTGAATGGACAGCGATCAGTGGACTGTCTGGACAGTGAATTGATACCGATTAGTGGACAGTCTGGACAGTGATTGGACAGCGATCCGACGACGGCCAGGACACTAAATGGACAGTGATCAGCCGACAGCCTGGACAGTGAATGGACAGCGATTAGCGGACAGTCTGGACCGGGACTGGACAGCGATCAGACGACAGTCTGGACAGTGACTGGAAAGAAATCAGCGGACAGTCTGGACAGTGACTGGACAGCGATCGGCCGACAGTCTGGACAGTGAATGGACAGCGATCAGTGCACAGTCTGGACAGTGAATTGACAGCGATTAGCCGACAGTCTGGACAGTGACAGGACAGTAAACAGCCGACAGTCTGGACAGTGACTGGACAGTGATCAGCCGACAGTCGGGACAGTGAATGGAGAGTGATCAGCCGACAGTGTGGACAGTGAATGGACAGCGATCAGCCGACAATCTGGATAGTGACTGGAAAGCGATCAGTGGACAGTCTGGACAGTGAATGGACAGGGATCAGCCGTCAGTCTGGACAGTGTCTGTACAGCGCTCAGCCGACAGTCTGGACAGTGACTGGACAGCGATCAGTGGACAGTCTGGACAGTGAATGGACAGCGATCAGCGGACAGTCTGGTCAGTGAATGGACAGTGATCAGCCGACAGTCTGGACAATGACTGGACAGCGATTAGTGGAAAGTCTGGACAGTGACTGGACAGTGATCAGCCGACAGTCTGGGCAGTGAATGGACAGTGATCAGCCGACAGTCTGGACAGTGAATGGACAGTGATCAGCGGACAGTCTGGACAGTGATCAGCCGACAGTCTGGGCAGTGAATGGACCCTGATCAGCCGACAGTCTGGACAGTGAATGGACAGCGATCAACCGACAGTCTGGACAGTGACTGGACAGTGATCAGCCGACAGTCGGGACAGTGAATGGAGAGTGACCAGCCGACAGTGTGGACAGTGAATGGACAGCGATCAGCCGACATTCTGGACAGTGACTGGACAGCGATCAGTGGACAGTCTGGAGAGTGAATGGACAGTGATCAGCCGACAGTCTGGACAGTGATCAGCCGACAGTCTGGACAGTGAAAGGACAGTGATCAGCCGACAGACTGGACAGTGAATGGACAGTAATCAGCGGACAATCTGGACCGTGAATGGACAGTGATCAGCCGACAGTCTGGACAGTGACTGGACAGCGATCAGTGGACAGTCTGGACAGTGAATGGACAGCGTTTAGCGGACAGTCTGTAGAGTGACTGGAATGTGATCAGCCGACAGTCTGGGCAGTGAATGGACAGTGATCAGCCAAAAGTCTGGAGAGTGACTGGTCAGCGATCAGCCGACAGTCTGGACAGTGAATGGACAGCGATCAGTGGACTGTCTGGACAGTGAATTGATACCGATTAGTGGACAGTCTGGACAGTGAATGTACTGCGATCAGCCGACAGTTTGGACAGTGACTGGACACCGATCAGCCGACAGTCTGGACAGTGACTGGACAGCGATCAGCCGACGGTCAGGACACTAAATGGACAGTGATCAGCCGACAGCCTGGACAGTGAATGGACAGCGATCAGCGGACAGTCTGGACAGTGACTGGACAGCGATCAGACGACAGTCTGGACAGTGACTGGACGGAAATCAGCGGACAGTCTGGGCAGTGACTGGACAGCGATCGGCCGACAGTCTGGACAGTGAATGGACCGCGATCAGTGGACAGTCTGGACAGTGAATTGACAGCGATTAGCCGACAGTGTGGACAGTGACTGGACAGTAATCAGCCGACAGTCTGGACAGTGAATGGAGGGTGATCAGCCGACAGTCTGGACAGTGAATGGACAGCGATCAGGCGACCGTCTGGACAGTGAATGGACAGCGATCAGTGGACAGTCTGGACAGTGAATTGACAGCGATTAGCCGACAGTCTGGACAGTGAATGGACAGTAATCAGCCGGCAGTCTGGACAGTGAATGGAGAGTTATCAGCCGACAGTCTGGATAGTGAATGGACAGCGATCAGTCGACAGTCTGGACAGTGACTGGACAGCGATCAGTGGACAGTCTGGACAGTGAATGGACAGCGATCAGCGGACAGTCTGGTCAGTGAATGGACAGTGATCAGCCGACAGTCTGGACAATGACTGGACAGCGATTAGTGGAAAGTCTGGACAGTGACTGGACAGTGAGCAGCCGACTGTCTGGGCAGTGAATGGACAGTGAAGAGCCGACAGTCTGGACAGTGAATGGACAGTGATCAGATGACAGTCTGGACAGTGATCAGCCGACAGTCTGGGCAGTGAATGGACAGTGATCAGCCGACAGTCTGGACAGTGAATGGACAGCGATCAACCGACAGTCTGGACAGTGACTGGACAGTGATCAGCCGACAGTCGGGACAGTGAATGGAGAGTGATCAGCCGACAGACTGGACAGTGAATGGACAGCGATCAGTGGACAGTCTGGACAGTGAATGGACTGCAATCAGAGGATAGTCTGGACAGTGACTAGACAGCGATCAGCCGACAGTCTGGACAGTGAATGGACAGTGATCAGCGGACAGTCTGGACAGTGATCTGCCGACAGACTGGACAGTGAAAGGACAGTGATCAGCCGACAGTCTGGACAGTGACTGGAAAGCGATCAGCCGACAGTTTGGATAGTGAATGGACAGCGATCAGCCGACAGTCTGGACAGTGAATGGTCAGCGATCAGTGATAGTCTGGATAATGAATGGACAGCTATCAGGCGACCGTCTGGACAGTGAATGGACAGCGATCAGTGGACAGTCTGGATAGTGAATTGATACCGATTAGTGGACAGTCTGGACAGTGAATGGACAGTGATCAGATGACAGTCTGGACAGTGATCAGCCGACAGTCTGGGCAGTGAATGGACAGTGATCAGCCGACAGTCTGGACAGTGAATGGACAGCGATCAACCGACAGTCTGGACAGTGACTGGACAGTGATCAGCCGACAGTCGGGACAGTGAATGGAGAGTGATCAGCCGACAGACTGGACAGTGAAAGGACAGCGATCAGTGGACAGTCTGGACAGTGAATGGACTGCAATCAGAGGATAGTCTGGACAGTGACTAGACAGCGATCAGCCGACAGTCTGGACAGTGAATGGACAGTGATCAGCGGACAGTCTGGACAGTGATCTGCCGACAGACTGGACAGTGAAAGGACAGTGATCAGCCGACAGTCTGGACAGTGACTGGAAAGCGATCAGCCGACAGTTTGGATAGTGAATGGACAGCGATCAGCCGACAGTCTGGACAGTGAATGGTCAGCGATCAGTGATAGTCTGGATAATGAATGGACAGCTATCAGGCGACCGTCTGGACAGTGAATGGACAGCGATCAGTGGACAGTCTGGACAGTGAATTGACAGCGATTAGCCGACAGTCTGGACAGTGAATGGACAGTAATCAGCCGGCAGTCTGGACAGTGAATGGAGAGTTATCAGCCGACAGTCTGGATAGTGAATGGACAGCGATCAGTCGACAGTCTGGACAGTGACTGGACAGCGATCAGTGGACAGTCTGGACAGTGAATGGACAGCGATCAGCGGACAGTCTGGTCAGTGAATGGACAGTGATCAGCCGACAGTCTGGACAATGACTGGACAGCGATTAGTGGAAAGTCTGGACAGTGACTGGACAGTGAGCAGCCGACAGTCTGGGCAGTGAATGGACAGTGAAGAGCCGACAGTCTGGACAGTGAATGGACAGTGATCAGATGACAGTCTGGACAGTGATCAGCCGACAGTCTGGGCAGTGAATGGACAGTGATCAGCCGACAGTCTGGACAGTGAATGGACAGCGATCAACCGACAGTCTGGACAGTGACTGGACAGTGATCAGCCGACAGTCGGGACAGTGAATGGAGAGTGATCAGCCGACAGACTGGACAGTGAATGGACAGCGATCAGTGGACAGTCTGGACAGTGAATGGACTGCGATCAGAGGATAGTCTGGACAGTGACTAGACAGCGATCAGCCGACAGTCTGGACAGTGAATGGACAGTGATCAGCGGACAGTCTGGACAGTGATCTGCCGACAGTCTGGACAGTGAAAGGACAGTGATCAGCCGACAGTCTGGACAGTGACTGGAAAGCGATCAGCCGACAGTTTGGATAGTGAATGGACAGCGATCAGCCGACAGTCTGGACAGTGAATGGTCAGCGATCAGTGATAGTCTGGATAATGAATGGACAGCTATCAGCGGACTGTCTGGAGAGTGACTGGACAGCGATCAGCCGACAGTCTGGACAGTGAATGGACAGTGATCAGCTGACAGTCTGGACAGTGACAGGTCAGCGATCAGCCGACAGTCTGGACTGTGAATGGACAGTAATCAGCGGACAGTCTGGACCGTGAATGGACAGTGATCAGCCGACAGTCTGGACAGTGATCAGCCGACAGTCTGGGCAGTGAATGGACAGTGATCAGCCGACAGTGTGGACAGAGAATGGACAGCGATCAGTGGACAGTCTGGACAGTGAATTGATACCGATTAGTGGACAGTCTGGACAGTGAATGGACAGCGATCAACCGACAGTCTGGACAGTGAATGGACAGTAATCAGCCGGCAGTCTGGACAGTGAATGGAGAGTTATCAGCCGACAGTCTGGACAGTGAATGGACAGCGATCAGTCGACAGTCTGGACAGTGACTGGACAGCGATCAGTGGACAGTATGGACAGTGAATGGACAGCGATCAGCGGACAGTCTGGTCAGTGAATGGACAGTGATCAGCCGACAGTCTGGACAATGACTGGACAGCGATTAGTGGAAAGTCTGGACAGTGACTGGATAGTGAGCAGCCGACAGTCTGGGCAGTGAATGGACAGTGATCAGGCGACAGTCTGAACAGTGAATGGACAGTGATCAGATGACAGTCTGGACAGTGATCAGCCGACAGTCTGGGCAGTGAATGGACAGTGATCAGCCGACAGTCTGGACAGTGAATGGACAGCGATCAACCGACAGTCTGGACAGTGACTGGTCAGTGATCAGCCGACAGTCGGGACAGTGAATGGAGAGTGATCAGCCGACAGTGTGGACAGTGAATGGATAGAGATCAGCCGACAATCTGGACAGGGACTGGACAGCGATCAGTGGACAGTCTGGACAGTGAATGGACAGCGATCAGCCGACAGTCTGGACAGAGAATGGACAGCGATCAGTGGATTGTCTGGCCAGTGAATGGACAGTGATCAGCCGACAGTCTGGGCAGTGAATGGACAGTGATCAGCCGACAGTCTGGACAGTGAATGGACAGCGATCAACCGACAGTCTGGACAGTGACTGGACAGTGATCAGCCGACAGTCGGGACAGTGAATGGAGAGTGACCAGCCGACAGTGTGGACAGTGAATGGACAGCGATCAGCCGACAATCTGGACAGTGACTGGACAGCGATCAGCCGACAGTCTGGACAGAGAATGGACAGCGATCAGTGGATAGTCTGGATAGTGACTGGACAGTGATCAGCCGACAGACTGGACAGTGAATGGACAGCGATCAGTGGACAGTCTGGACAGTGAATGGACTGCGATCAGAGGATAGTCTGGACAGTGACTGGACAGCGATCAGCCGACAGTCTGGACAGTGAATGGACAGAGATCAGCGGACAGTCTGGACAGTGATCAGCCGGGCAGTCTGGACAGTGAAAGGACAGTGATCAGCCGACAGTCTGGACAGTGACTGGACAGCGATCAGCCGACAGTTTGGACAGTGAATGGACAGCGATCAGCCGGCAGTCTGGACAGTGAATGGTCAGCGATCAGTGGGCAGTCTGGATAGTGAATGGACAGCGATCAGCGGACTGTCTGGAGAGTGACCGGACAGCGATCAGCCGACATTCTGGACAGTGAATGGACAGTGATCAGCGGACAGTCTGGATAGTGACAGGACAGCGATCAGCCGACAGTCTGGACAGTGAATGGACAGTAATCAGCGGACAGTCTGGACCGTGAATGGACAGTGATCAGCCGACAGTCTGGACAGTGACTGGACAGCGATCAGTGGACCGTCTGCACAGTGAATGGACAGCGATCAGCGGACAGTCTGGAGAGTGACTGGACTGTGATCAGCCGACAGTCTGGGCAGTGAATGGACAGTGATCAGCCGAAAGTCTGGAGAGTAAATGGACAGTGATCAGACGAAAGTCTGGACAGTGACTGGACAGAGTTCAGCGGACAGTCTGGACAGTGACTGGACAGCGATCAGCCGACAGTCTGGACAGTGAATGGACAGCGATCAGTGGACTGTCTGGACAGTGAATTGATACCGATTAGTGGACAGTCTGGACAGTGACTGGACACCGATCAGCCGACAGTCTGGACAGTGACTGGACAGCGATCCGACGACGGCCAGGACACTAAATGGACAGTGATCAGCCGACAGCCTGGACAGTGAATGGACAGCGATCAGCGGACAGTCTGGACAGGGACGGGACAGCGATCAGGCGACAGTCTGGACAGTGACTGGAAAGAAATCAGCGGACAGTCTGGACAGTGACTGGACAGCGATCGGCCGACAGTCTGGACAGTGAATGGACAGCGATCAGTGCACAGTCTGGACAGTGAATTGACAGCGATTAGCCGACAGTCTGGACAGTGACAGGACAGTAAACAGCCGACAGTCTGGACAGTGACTGGACAGTGATCAGCCGACAGTCGGGACAGTGAATGGAGAGTGATCAGCCGACAGTGTGGACAGTGAATGGACAGCGATCAGCCGACAATCTGGATAGTGACTGGAAAGCGATCAGTGGACAGTCTGGACAGTGAATGGACAGGGATCAGCCGTCAGTCTGGACAGTGTCTGTACAGCGCTCAGCCGACAGTCTGGACAGTGACTGGACAGCGATCAGTGGACAGTCTGGACAGTGAATGGACAGCGATCAGCGGACAGTCTGGTCAGTGAATGGACAGTGATCAGCCGACAGTCTGGACAATGACTGGACAGCGATTAGTGGAAAGTCTGGACAGTGACTGGACAGTGATCAGCCGACAGTCTGGGCAGTGAATGGACAGTGATCAGCCGACAGTCTGGACAGTGAATGGACAGTGATCAGCGGACAGTCTGGACAGTGATCAGCCGACAGTCTGGGCAGTGAATGGACCCTGATCAGCCGACAGTCTGGACAGTGAATGGACAGCGATCAACCGACAGTCTGGACAGTGACTGGACAGTGATCAGCCGACAGTCGGGACAGTGAATGGAGAGTGACCAGCCGACAGTGTGGACAGTGAATGGACAGCGATCAGCCGACATTCTGGACAGTGACTGGACAGCGATCAGTGGACAGTCTGGAGAGTGAATGGACAGTGATCAGCCGACAGTCTGGACAGTGATCAGCCGACAGTCTGGACAGTGAAAGGACAGTGATCAGCCGACAGACTGGACAGTGACTGGATAACGATCTGCCGACAGTCTGGACAGTGAATGGACAGTAATCAGCGGACAATCTGGACCGTGAATGGACAGTGATCAGCCGACAGTCTGGACAGTGACTGGACAGCGATCAGTGGACAGTCTGGACAGTGAATGGACAGCGATTAGCGGACAGTCTGTAGAGTGACTGGAATGTGATCAGCCGACAGTCTGGGCTGGGAATGGACAGTGATCAGCCAAAAGTCTGGAGAGTGACTGGTCAGCGATCAGTGGACAGTCTGGACAGTGAATGGACAGCGATCAGTGGACTGTCTGGACAGTGAATTGATACCGATTAGTGGACAGTCTGGACAGTGACTGGACAGCGATCAGACGACAGTCTGGACAGTGACTGGACGGAAATCAGCGGACAGTCTGGACAGTGACTGGACAGCGATCGGCCGACAGTCTGGACAGTGAATGGACCGCGATCAGTGGACAGTCTGGACAGTGAATTGACAGCAATTAGCCGACAGTGTGGACAGTGACTGGACAGTAATCAGCCGACAGTCTGGACAGTGAATGGAGGGTGATCAGCCGACAGTCTGGACAGTGAATGGACAGCGATCAGCCGGCAGTCTGGACAGTGAATGGAGAGTTATCAGCCGACAGTCTGGATAGTGAATGGACAGCGATCAGTCGACAGTCTGGACAGTGACTGGACAGCGATCAGTGGACAGTCTGGACAGTGAATGGACAGCGATCAGCGGACAGTCTGGTCAGTGAATGGACAGTGATCAGCCGACAGTCTGGACAATGACTGGACAGCGATTAGTGGAAAGTCTGGGCAGTGACTGGACAGTGAGCAGCCGACAGTCTGGGCAGTGAATGGACAGTGAAGAGCCGACTGTCTGGACAGTGAATGGACAGTGATCAGATGACAGTCTGGACAGTGATCAGATGACAGTCTGGACAGTGATCAGCCGACAGTCTGGGCAGTGAATGGACAGTGATCAGCCGACAGTCTGGACAGTGAATGGACAGCGATCAACCGACAGTCTGGACAGTGACTGGACAGTGATCAGCCGACAGTCGGGACAGTGAATGGAGAGTGATCAGCCGACAGACTGGACAGTGAATGGACAGCGATCAGTGGACAGTCTGGACAGTGAATGGACTGCGATCAGAGGATAGTCTGGACAGTGACTAGACTGCGATCAGCCGACAGTCTGGACAGTGAATGGACAGTGATCAGCGGACAGTCTGGACAGTGATCTGCCGACAGTCTGGACAGTGAAAGGACAGTGATCAGCCGACAGTCTGGACAGTGACTGGAAAGCGATCAGCCGACAGTTTGGATAGTGAATGGACAGCGATCAGCCGACAGTCTGGACAGTGAATGGTCAGCGATCAGTGATAGTCTGGATAATGAATGGACAGCTATCAGCGGACTGTCTGGAGAGTGACTGGACAGCGATCAGCCGACAGTCTGGACAGTGAATGGACAGTGATCAGCTGACAGTCTGGACAGTGACAGGTCAGCGATCAGCCGACAGTCTGGACTGTGAATGGACAGTAATCAGCGGACAGTCTGGACCGTGAATGGACAGTGATCAGCCGACAGTCTGGACAGTGATCAGCCGACAGTCTGGGCAGTGAATGGACAGTGATCAGCCGACAGTGTGGACAGTGAATGGACAGCGATCAGTGCACAGTCTGGACAGTGAATTGACAGCGATTAGCCGACAGTCTGGACAGTGACAGGACAGTAAACAGCCGACAGTCTGGACAGTGACTGGACAGTGATCAGCCGACAGTCGGGACAGTGAATGGAGAGTGATCAGCCGACAGTGTGGACAGTGAATGGACAGCGATCAGCCGACAATCTGGATAGTGACTGGAAAGCGATCAGTGGACAGTCTGGACAGTGAATGGACAGGGATCAGCCGTCAGTCTGGACAGTGTCTGTACAGCGCTCAGCCGACAGTCTGGACAGTGACTGGACAGCGATCAGTGGACAGTCTGGTCAGTGAATGGACAGTGATCAGCCGACAGTCTGGACAATGACTGGACAGCGATTAGTGGAAAGTCTGGACAGTGACTGGACAGTGATCAGCCGACAGTCTGGGCAGTGAATGGACAGTGATCAGCCGACAGTCTGGACAGTGAATGGACAGTGATCAGCGGACAGTCTGGACAGTGATCAGCCGACAGTCTGGGCAGTGAATGGACCCTGATCAGCCGACAGTCTGGACAGTGAATGGACAGCGATCAACCGACAGTCTGGACAGTGACTGGACAGTGATCAGCCGACAGTCGGGACAGTGAATGGAGAGTGACCAGCCGACAGTGTGGACAGTGAATGGACAGCGATCAGCCGACATTCTGGACAGTGACTGGACAGCGATCAGTGGACAGTCTGGAGAGTGAATGGACAGTGATCAGCCGACAGTCTGGACAGTGATCAGCCGACAGTCTGGACAGTGAAAGGACAGTGATCAGCCGACAGACTGGACAGTGACTGGATAGCGATCTGCCGACAGTCTGGACAGTGAATGGACAGTAATCAGCGGACAATCTGGACCGTGAATGGACAGTGATCAGCCGACAGTCTGGACAGTGACTGGACAGCGATCAGTGGACAGTCTGGACAGTGAATGGACAGCGATTAGCGGACAGTCTGTAGAGTGACTGGAATGTGATCAGCCGACAGTCTGGGCAGTGAATGGACAGTGATCAGCCAAAAGTCTGGAGAGTGACTGGTCAGCGATCAGCCGACAGTCTGGACAGTGAATGGACAGCGATCAGTGGACTGTCTGGACAGTGAATTGATACCGATTAGTGGACAGTCTGGACAGTGACTGGACAGCGATCAGACGACAGTCTGGACAGTGACTGGACGGAAATCAGCGGACAGTCTGGACAGTGACTGGACAGCGATCGGCCGACAGTCTGGACAGTGAATGGACCGCGATCAGTGGACAGTCTGGACAGTGAATTGACAGCGATTAGCCGACAGTGTGGACAGTGACTGGACAGTAATCAGCCGACAGTCTGGACAGTGAATGGAGGGTGATCAGCCGACAGTCTGGACAGTGAATGGACAGCGATCAGGCGACCGTCTGGACAGTGAATGGACAGCGATCAGTGGACAGTCTGGACAGTGAATTGACAGCGATTAGCCGACAGTCTGGACAGTGAATGGACAGTAATCAGCCGGCAGTCTGGACAGTGAATGGAGAGTTATCAGCCGACAGTCTGGATAGTGAATGGACAGCGATCAGTCGACAGTCTGGACAGTGACTGGACAGCGATCAGTGGACAGTCTGGACAGTGAATGGACAGCGATCAGCGGACAGTCTGGTCAGTGAATGGACAGTGATCAGCCGACAGTCTGGACAATGACTGGACAGCGATTAGTGGAAAGTCTGGACAGTGACTGGACAGTGAGCAGCCGACAGTCTGGGCAGTGAATGGACAGTGAAGAGCCGACAGTCTGGACAGTGAATGGACAGTGATCAGATGACAGTCTGGACAGTGATCAGCCGACAGTCTGGGCAGTGAATGGACAGTGATCAGCCGACAGTCTGGACAGTGAATGGACAGCGATCAACCGACAGTCTGGACAGTGACTGGACAGTGATCAGCCGACAGTCGGGACAGTGAATGGAGAGTGATCAGCCGACAGACTGGACAGTGAATGGACAGCGATCAGTGGACAGTCTGGACAGTGAATGGACTGCGATCAGAGGATAGTCTGGACAGTGACTAGACAGCGATCAGCCGACAGTCTGGACAGTGAATGGACAGTGATCAGCGGACAGTCTGGACAGTGATCTGCCGACAGTCTGGACAGTGAAAGGACAGTGATCAGCCGACAGTCTGGACAGTGACTGGAAAGCGATCAGCCGACAGTTTGGATAGTGAATGGACAGCGATCAGCCGACAGTCTGGACAGTGAATGGTCAGCGATCAGTGATAGTCTGGATAATGAATGGACAGCTATCAGCGGACTGTCTGGAGAGTGACTGGACAGCGATCAGCCGACAGTCTGGACAGTGAATGGACAGTGATCAGCTGACAGTCTGGACAGTGACAGGTCAGCGATCAGCCGACAGTCTGGACTGTGAATGGACAGTAATCAGCGGACAGTCTGGACCGTGAATGGACAGTGATCAGCCGACAGTCTGGACAGTGATCAGCCGACAGTCTGGGCAGTGAATGGACAGTGATCAGCCGACAGTGTGGACAGTGAATGGACAGCGATCAGTGCACAGTCTGGACAGTGAATTGACAGCGATTAGCCGACAGTCTGGACAGTGACAGGACAGTAAACAGCCGACAGTCTGGACAGTGACTGGACAGTGATCAGCCGACAGTCGGGACAGTGAATGGAGAGTGATCAGCCGACAGTGTGGACAGTGAATGGACAGCGATCAGCCGACAATCTGGATAGTGACTGGAAAGCGATCAGTGGACAGTCTGGACAGTGAATGGACAGGGATCAGCCGTCAGTCTGGACAGTGTCTGTACAGCGCTCAGCCGACAGTCTGGACAGTGACTGGACAGCGATCAGTGGACAGTCTGGTCAGTGAATGGACAGTGATCAGCCGACAGTCTGGACAATGACTGGACAGCGATTAGTGGAAAGTCTGGACAGTGACTGGACAGTGATCAGCCGACAGTCTGGGCAGTGAATGGACAGTGATCAGCCGACAGTCTGGACAGTGAATGGACAGTGATCAGCGGACAGTCTGGACAGTGATCAGCCGACAGTCTGGGCAGTGAATGGACCCTGATCAGCCGACAGTCTGGACAGTGAATGGACAGCGATCAACCGACAGTCTGGACAGTGACTGGACAGTGATCAGCCGACAGTCGGGACAGTGAATGGAGAGTGACCAGCCGACAGTGTGGACAGTGAATGGACAGCGATCAGCCGACATTCTGGACAGTGACTGGACAGCGATCAGTGGACAGTCTGGAGAGTGAATGGACAGTGATCAGCCGACAGTCTGGACAGTGATCAGCCGACAGTCTGGACAGTGAAAGGACAGTGATCAGCCGACATACTGGACAGTGACTGGATAGCGATCTGCCGACAGTCTGGACAGTGAATGGACAGTAATCAGCGGACAATCTGGACCGTGAATGGACAGTGATCAGCCGACAGTCTGGACAGTGACTGGACAGCGATCAGTGGACAGTCTGGACAGTGAATGGACAGCGATTAGCGGACAGTCTGTAGAGTGACTGGAATGTGATCAGCCGACAGTCTGGGCAGTGAATGGACAGTGATCAGCCAAAAGTCTGGAGAGTGACTGGTCAGCGATCAGCCGACAGTCTGGACAGTGAATGGACAGCGATCAGTGGACTGTCTGGACAGTGAATTGATACCGATTAGTGGACAGTCTGGACAGTGACTGGACAGCGATCAGACGACAGTCTGGACAGTGACTGGACGGAAATCAGCGGACAGTCTGGACAGTGACTGGACAGCGATCGGCCGACAGTCTGGACAGTGAATGGACCGCGATCAGTGGACAGTCTGGACAGT
Organism: Hypanus sabinus; assembly: GCF_030144855.1. Classification (NCBI taxonomy): domain Eukaryota; kingdom Metazoa; phylum Chordata; class Chondrichthyes; order Myliobatiformes; family Dasyatidae; genus Hypanus; species Hypanus sabinus. The sequence continues at coordinate 2,944,104 of NC_082713.1, forward strand.
GAATTGACAGCGATTAGCCGACAGTGTGGACAGTGACTGGACAGTAATCAGCCGACAGTCTGGACAGTGAATGGAGGGTGATCAGCCGACTGTCTGGACAGTGAATGGACAGCGATCAGGCGACCGTCTGGACAGTGAATGGACAGCGATCAGTGGACAGTCTGGACAGTGAATTGACAGCGATTAGCCGACAGTCTGGACAGTGAATGGACAGTAATCAGCCGGCAGTCTGGACAGTGAATGGAGAGTTATCAGCCGACAGTCTGGATAGTGAATGGACAGCGATCAGTCGACAGTCTGGACAGTGACTGGACAGCGATCAGTGGACAGTCTGGACAGTGAATGGACAGCGATCAGCGGACAGTCTGGTCAGTGAATGGACAGTGATCAGCCGACAGTCTGGACAATGACTGGACAGCGATTAGTGGAAAGTCTGGACAGTGACTGGACAGTGAGCAGCCGACAGTCTGGGCAGTGAATGGACAGTGAAGAGCCGACAGTCTGGACAGTGAATGGACAGTGATCAGATGACAGTCTGGACAGTGATCAGCCGACAGTCTGGGCAGTGAATGGACAGTGATCAGCCGACAGTCTGGACAGTGAATGGACAGCGATCAACCGACAGTCTGGACAGTGACTGGACAGTGATCAGCCGACAGTCGGGACAGTGAATGGAGAGTGATCAGCCGACAGACTGGACAGTGAATGGACAGCGATCAGTGGACAGTCTGGACAGTGAATGGACTGCGATCAGAGGATAGTCTGGACAGTGACTAGACAGCGATCAGCCGACAGTCTGGACAGTGAATGGACAGTGATCAGCGGACAGTCTGGACAGTGATCTGCCGACAGTCTGGACAGTGAAAGGACAGTGATCAGACAACAGTCTGGACAGTGACTGGAAAGCGATCAGCCGACAGTTTGGATAGTGAATGGACAGCGATCAGCCGACAGTCTGGACAGTGAATGGTCAGCGATCAGCCGACAGTCTGGACAGTGAATGGACAGTGATCAGCTGACAGTCTGGACAGTGACAGGTCAGCGATCAGCCGACAGTCTGGACTGTGAATGGACAGTAATCAGCGGACAGTCTGGACCGTGAATGGACAGTGATCAGCCGACAGTCTGGACAGTGATCAGCCGACAGTCTGGGCAGTGAATGGACAGTGATCAGCCGACAGTGTGGACAGTGAATGGACAGCGATCAGTGGACAGTCTGGACAGTGAATTGATACCGATTAGTGGACAGTCCGGACAGTGAATGGACAGCGATCAACCGACAGTCTGGACAGTGAATGGACAGTAATCAGCCGGCAGTCTGGACAGTGAATGGAGAGTTATCAGCCGACAGTCTGGACAGTGAATGGACAGCAATCAGTCGACAGTCTGGACAGTGACTGGACAGCGATCAGTGGACAGTATGGACAGTGAATGGACAGCGATCAGCGGACAGTCTGGTCAGTGAATGGACAGTGATCAGCCGACAGTCTGGACAATGACTGGACAGCGATTAGTGGAAAGTCTGGACAGTGACTGGATAGTGAGCAGCCGACAGTCTGGGCAGTGAATGGACAGTGATCAGGCGACAGTCTGAACAGTGAATGGACAGTGATCAGATGACAGTCTGGACAGTGATCAGCCGACAGTCTGGGCAGTGAATGGACAGTGATCAGCCGACAGTCTGGACAGTGAATGGACAGCGATCAACCGACAGTCTGGACAGTGACTGGTCAGTGATCAGCCGACAGTCGGGACAGTGAATGGAGAGTGATCAGCCGACAGTGTGGACAGTGAATGGACAGCGATCAGTGGACAGTCTGGACAGTGAATGGACAGCGATCAGCCGACAGTCTGCACAGAGAATGGACAGCGATCAGTGGATAGTCTGGACAGTGAATGGACAGTGATCAGCCGACAGTCTGGGCAGTGAATGGACAGTGATCAGCCGACAGTCTGGACAGTGAATGGACAGCGATCAACCGACAGTCTGGACAGTGAATGGAGAGTGACCAGCCGACAGTGTGGACAGTGAATGGACAGCGATCAGCCGACAATCTGGACAGTGACTGGACAGCGATCAGCCGACAGTCTGGACAGAGAATGGACAGCGATCAGTGGATAGTCTGGATAGTGACTGGACAGTGATCAGCCGACAGACTGGACAGTGAATGGACAGCGATCAGTGGACAGACTGGACAGTGAATGGACTGCGATCAGAGGATAGTCTGGACAGTGACTGGACAGCGATCAGCCGACAGTCTGGACAGTGAATGGACAGAGATCAGCGGACAGTCTGGACAGTGATCAGCCGTGCAGTCTGGACAGTGAAAGGACAGTGATCAGCCGACAGTCTGGACAGTGACTGGACAGCGATCAGCCGACAGTTTGGACAGTGAATGGACAGCGATCAGCCGACAGTCTGGACAGTGAATGGTCAGCGATTAGTGGGCAGTCTGGATAGTGAATGGACAGCGATCAGCGGACTGTCTGGAGAGTGACCGGACTGCGATCAGCCGACATTCTGGACAGTGAATGAACAGTGATCAGCGGATAGTCTGGACAGTGACTGGACAGAAATCAGCCGACAGTCTGGACAGTGAGTGGACAGTAATCAGCGGACAGTCTGGACAGTGACTGGACAGAGTTCAGCGGACAGTCTGGACAGTGACTGGTGAGCGATCAGCCGACAGTCTGGACAGTGAATGGACAGTGATCCGCCGACAGTCTGGACAGTGACTGGTCAGCGCTCAGCCGACAGTTTGGACAGTGAATGGACAGCGATCAGCGGACTGTCTGGAGAGTGACTGGACAGCGAACAGCCGACAGTCTGTACAGTGAATGGACAGTGATCAGCGGACAGTCTGGACAGTGACAGGACAGCGATCAGCCGACAGTCTGGACTGTGAATGGACAGTGATCAGCCGACAGTCGGGACAGTGAATGGACAGTGATCAGCCGACAGTCTGGACAGTGATTAGCCGACAGTCTGGGCAGTGAATGGACAGTGATCAGCCTACAGTCTGGACAGTGAATGGACAGCGATCAGTGGACAGCCTGGACAGTGAATTGATACCGATTAGTAAACAGTCTGGACAGTGAATGGACAGCGATGAACCGACAGTCCTGACCGTGACTGGCAGTGATCAGCCGACAGTCGGTACAGTGAATGGAGAGTGATCAGCCGACAGTGTGGACAGTGAATGGACAGCGATCAGCGGACAATCTGGACAGTGACTGGACAGCGATCAGCCGACAGTCTGGACAGAGAATGGACAGCGATCAGTGGATAGTCTGGACAGTGACTGGACAGTGATCAGCCGACAGACTGGACAGTGAATGGACAGCGATCAGTGTACAGTCTGGACAGTGAATGGACTGCGATCAGAGGATAGTCTGGACAGTGACTGGACAGCGATCAGCCGACAGTCTGGACAGAGAATGGACAGAGATCAGCGGACAGTCTGGACAGTGATCAGCCGGCAGTCTGGACAGTGAAAGGACAGTGATCAGCCGACAGTCTGGACAGTGACTGGACAGCGATCAGCCGACAGTTTGGACAGTGAATGGACAGCGATCAGCCGACAGTCTGGACAGTGAATGGTCAGCGATTAGTGGGCAGTCTGGATAGTGAATGGACAGCGATCAGCGGACTGTCTGGAGAGTGACCGGACAGCGATCAGCCGACATTCTGGACAGTGAATGGACAGTAATCAGCGGAAAGTCTGGACCGTGAATGGACAGTGATCAGCCGACTGTCTGGACAGTGACTGGACAGCGATCAGTGGACAGTCTGGACAGTGAATGGACAGCGATCAGCGGACAGTCTGGAGAGTGACTGGAATGTGATCAGCCGACAGTCTGGGCAGTGAATGGACAGTGATCAGCCGAAAGTCTGGAGAGTGAATGGACAGTGATCAGACGACGATCTGGACAGTGACTGGACAGAGTTCAGCGGACAGTCTGGACAGTGACTGGTCAGCGATCAGCCGACAGTCTGGACAGTGAATGTACAGCGATCAGTGGACTGTCTGGACAGTGAATTGATACCGATTAGTGGACAGTCTGGACAGTGAATGGACTGCGGTCAGCCGACAGTTTGGACAGTGACTGGACACCGATCAGCCGACAGTCTGGACAGTGACCGGACAGCGATCAGCCGACGGTCAGGACACTAAATGGACAGTGATCAGCCGACAGCCTGGACAGTGAATGGACAGCGATCAGCGGACAGTCTGGACAGTGACTGGACAGCGATCAGACGACAGTCTGGACAGTGACTGGACGGAAATCAGCGGACAGTCTGGACAGTGACAGGACAGCGATCGGCCGACAGTCTGGACAGTGTGTGGACAGCGATCAGTGGACAGTCTGGACAGTGAATTGACAGCGATTAGCCGACAGTGTGGACAGTGACTGGACAGTAATCAGCCGACAGTCTGGACAGTGAATGGAGGGTGATCAGCCGACAGTCTGGACAGTGAATGGACAGCGATCAGGCGACAGTCTGGACAGTGAATGGACAGCGATCAGTGGACAGTCTGGACAGTGAATTGACAGCGATTAGCCGACAGTCTGGACAGTGAATGGACAGTAATCAGCCGGCAGTCTGGACAGTGAATGGAGAGTTATCAGCCGACAGTCTGGATAGTGAATGGACAGCGATCAGTCGACAGTCTGGACAGTGACTGGACAGCGATCAGTGGACAGTCTGGACAGTGAATGGACAGCGATCATCGGACAGTCTGGTCAGTGAATGGACAGTGATCAGCCGACAGTCTGGACAATGACTGGACAGCGATTAGTGGAAAGTCTGGACAGTGACTGGACAGTGAGCAGCCGACAGTCTGGGCAGTGAATGGACAGTGATCAGCCGACAGTCTGGACAGTGAATGGACAGTGATCAGAAGACAGTCTGGACAGTGATCAGCCGACAGTCTGGGCAGTGAATGGACAGTGATCAGCCGACAGTCTGGACAGTGAATGGTCAGCGATCAACCGACAGTCTGGACAGTGACTGGACAGTGATCAGCCGACAGTCGGGACAGTGAATGGAGAGTGATCAGCCGACAGTGTGGACAGTGAATGGACAGCGATCAGCCGACAATCTGGACAGTGACTGGACAGCGATCAGCCGACAGTCTGGACAGAGAATGGACAGCGATCAGTGGATAGTCTGGACAGTGACTGGACAGTGATCAGCCGACAGACTGGACAGTGAATGGACAGCGATCAGTGGACAGTCTGGACAGTGAATGGACTGCGATCAGAGGATAGTCTGGACAGTGACTGGACAGCGATCAGCCGACAGTCTGGACAGTGAATGGACAGAGATCAGCGGACAGTCTGGACAGTGATCAGCCGGCAGTCTGGACAGTGAAAGGACAGTGATCAGCCGACAGTCTGGACAGTGACTGGACAGCGATCAGCCGACAGTTTGGACAGTGAATGGACAGCGATCAGCCGACAGTCTGGACAGTGAATGGTCAGCGATTAGTGGGCAGTCTGGATAGTGAATGGACAGCGATCAGCGGACTGTCTGGAGAGTGACCGGTCAGCGATCAGCCAACATTCTGGACAGTGAATGGACAGTAATCAGCGGACAGTCTGGACCGTGAATGGACAGTGATCAGCCGACAGTCTGGACAGTGACTGGACAGCGATCAGTGGGCAGTCTGGACAGTGAATGGACAGCGATCAGCGGACAGTCTGGAGAGTGACTGGAATGTGATCAGCCGACAGTCTGGGCAGTGAATGGACAGTGATCAGCCGAAAGTCTGGAGAGTGAATGGACAGTGATCAGACGACAGTCTGGACAGTGACTGGACAGAGTTCAGCGGACAGTCTGGACAGTGACTGGTCAGCGATCAGCCGACAGTCTGGACAGTGAATGTACAGCGATCAGTGGACTGTCTGGACAGTGAATTGATACCGATTAGTGGACAGTCTGGACAGTGAATGGACTGCGGTCAGCCGACAGTTTGGACAGTGACTGGACAGCGATCAGCCGACGGTCAGGACACTAAATGGACGGTGATCAGCCGACAACCTGGACAGTGACTGGTCAGCGCTCAGCCGACAGTTTGGACAGTGAATGGACAGCGATCAGCGGACTGTCTGGAGAGTGACTGGACAGCGAACAGCCGACAGTCTGTACAGTGAATGGACAGTGATCAGCGGACAGTCTGGACAGTGACAGGACAGCGATCAGCCGACAGTCTGGACTGTGAATGGACAGTGATCAGCCGACAGTCGGGACAGTGAATGGACAGTGATCAGCCGACAGTCTGGACAGTGATTAGCCGACAGTCTGGGCAGTGAATGGACAGTGATCAGCCGACAGTCTGGACAGTGAATGGACAGCGATCAGTGGACAGCCTGGACAGTGAATTGATACCGATTAGTAAACAGTCTGGACAGTGAATGGACAGCGATGAACCGACAGTTCTGACAGTGACTGGCAGTGATCAGCCGACAGTCGGTACAGTGAATGGAGAGTGATCAGCCGACAGTGTGGACAGTGAATGGACAGCGATCAGCGGACAATCTGGACAGTGACTGGACAGCGATCAGCCGACAGTCTGGACAGAGAATGGACAGCGATCAGTGGATAGTCTGGACAGTGACTGGACAGTGATCAGCCGACAGACTGGACAGTGAATGGACAGCGATCAGTGGACAGTCTGGACAGTGAATGGACTGCGATCAGAGGATAGTCTGGACAGTGACTGGACAGCGATCAGCCGACAGTCTGGACAGAGAATGGACAGAGATCAGCGGACAGTCTGGACAGTGATCAGCCTGCAGTCTGGACAGTGAAAGGACAGTGATCAGCCGACAGTCTGGACAGTGACTGGACAGCGATCAGCCGACAGTTTGGACAGTGAATGGACAGCGATCAGCCGACAGTCTGGACAGTGAATGGTCAGCGATTAGTGGGCAGTCTGGATAGTGAATGGACAGCGATCAGCGGACTGTCTGGAGAGTGACCGGACAGCGATCAGCCGACATTCTGGACAGTGAATGGACAGTAATCAGCGGAAAGTCTGGACCGTGAATGGACAGTGATCAGCCGACTGCCTGGACAGTGACTGGACAGCGATCAGTGGACAGTCTGGACAGTGAATGGACAGCGATCAGCGGACAGTCTGGAGAGTGACTTGAATGTGATCAGCCGACAGTCTGGGCAGTGAATGGACAGTGATCAGCCGAATGTCTGGAGAGTGAATGGACAGTGATCAGACGACGATCTGGACAGTGACTGGACAGAGTTCAGCGGACAGTCTGGACAGTGACTGGTCAGCGATCAGCCGACAGTCTGGACAGTGAATGTACAGCGATCAGTGGACTGTCTGGACAGTGAATTGATACCGATTAGTGGACAGTCTGGACAGTGAATGGACTGCGGTCAGCCGACAGTTTGGACAGTGACTGGACACCGATCAGCCGACAGTCTGGACAGTGACCGGACAGCGATCAGCCGACGGTCAGGACACTAAATGGACAGTGATCAGCCGACAGCCTGGACAGTGAATGGACAGCGATCAGCGGACAGTCTGGACAGTGACTGGACAGCGATCAGACGACAGTCTGGACAGTGACTGGACGGAAATCAGCGGACAGTCTGGACAGTGACAGGACAGCGATCGGCCGACAGTCTGGACAGTGTGTGGACAGCGATCAGTGGACAGTCTGGACAGTGAATTGACAGCGATTAGCCGACAGTGTGGACAGTGACTGGACAGTAATCAGCCGACAGTCTGGACAGTGAATGGAGGGTGATCAGCCGACAGTCTGGACAGTGAATGGACAGCGATCAGGCGACAGTCTGGACAGTGAATGGACAGCGATCAGTGGACAGTCTGGACAGTGAATTGACAGCGATTAGCCGACAGTCTGGACAGTGAATGGACAGTAATCAGCCGGCAGTCTGGACAGTGAATGGAGAGTTATCAGCCGACAGTCTGGATAGTGAATGGACAGCGATCAGTCGACAGTCTGGACAGTGACTGGACAGCGATCAGTGGACAGTCTGGACAGTGAATGGACAGCGATCAGCGGACAGTCTGGTCAGTGAATGGACAGTGATCAGCCGACAGTCTGGACAATGACTGGACAGCGATTAGTGGAAAGTCTGGACAGTGACTGGACAGTGAGCAGCCGACAGTCTGGGCAGTGAATGGACAGTGATCAGCCGACAGTCTGGACAGTGAATGGACAGTGATCAGAAGACAGTCTGGACAGTGATCAGCCGACAGTCTGGGCAGTGAATGGACAGTGATCAGCCGACAGTCTGGACAGTGAATGGTCAGCGATCAACCGACAGTCTGGACAGTGACTGGACAGTGATCAGCCGACAGTCGGGACAGTGAATGGAGAGTGATCAGCCGACAGTGTGGACAGTGAATGGACAGCGATCAGCCGACAATCTGGACAGTGACTGGACAGCGATCAGCCGACAGTCTGGACAGAGAATGGACAGCGATCAGTGGATAGTCTGGACAGTGACTGGACAGTGATCAGCCGACAGACTGGACAGTGAATGGACAGCGATCAGTGGACAGTCTGGACAGTGAATGGACTGCGATCAGAGGATAGTCTGGACAGTGACTGGACAGCGATCAGCCGACAGTCTGGACAGTGAATGGACAGAGATCAGCGGACAGTCTGGACAGTGATCAGCCGGCAGTCTGGACAGTGAAAGGACAGTGATCAGCCGACAGTCTGGACAGTGACTGGACAGCGATCAGCCGACAGTTTGGACAGTGAATGGACAGCGATCAGCCGACAGTCTGGACAGTGAATGGTCAGCGATTAGTGGGCAGTCTGGATAGTGAATGGACAGCGATCAGCGGACTGTCTGGAGAGTGACCGGTCAGCGATCAGCCAACATTCTGGACAGTGAATGGACAGTAATCAGCGGACAGTCTGGACCGTGAATGGACAGTGATCAGCCGACAGTCTGGACAGTGACTGGACAGCGATCAGTGGGCAGTCTGGACAGTGAATGGACAGCGATCAGCGGACAGTCTGGAGAGTGACTGGAATGTGATCAGCCGACAGTCTGGGCAGTGAATGGACAGTGATCAGCCGAAAGTCTGGAGAGTGAATGGACAGTGATCAGACGACAGTCTGGACAGTGACTGGACAGAGTTCAGCGGACAGTCTGGACAGTGACTGGTCAGCGATCAGCCGACAGTCTGGACAGTGAATGTACAGCGATCAGTGGACTGTCTGGACAGTGAATTGATACCGATTAGTGGACAGTCTGGACAGTGAATGGACTGCGGTCAGCCGACAGTTTGGACAGTGACTGGACAGCGATCAGCCGACGGTCAGGACACTAAATGGACGGTGATCAGCCGACAACCTGGACAGTGAATGGACAGCGATCAGCGGACAGTCTGGACAGTGACTGGACAGCGATCAGACGACAGTCTGGACAGTGACTGGACGGAAATCAGCGGACAGTCTGGACAGTGACTGGACAGCGATCGGCCGACAGTCTGGACAGTGAATGGACAGCGATCAGTGGACAGTCTGGACAGTGAATTGACAGCGATTAGCCGACAGTGTGGACAGTGACTGGACAGTAATCAGCCGACAGTCTGGACAGTGAATATAGGGTGATTAGCCGACAGTCTGGACAGTGAATGGACAGCGATCAGGCGACAGTCTGGACAGTGAATGGACAGCGATCAGTGGACAGTCTGGACAGTGAATTGACAGCGATTAGCCGACAGTCTGGACAGTGAATGGACAGTAATCAGCCGGCAGTCTGGACAGTGAATGGAGAGTTATCAGCCGACAGTCTGGATAGCGAATGGACAGCGATCAGTCGACAGTCTGGACAGTGACTGGACAGCGATCAGTGGACAGTCTGAACAGTGAATGGACAGCGATCAGCGGACAGTCTGGTCAGTGAATGGACAGTGATCAGCCGACAGTCTGGACAATGACTGGACAGCGATTAGTGGAAAGTCTGGACAGTGACTGGACAGTGAGCAGCCGACAGTCTGGGCAGTGAATGGACAGTGATCAGCCGACAGTCTGGACAGTGAATGGACAGTGATCAGCCGACAGTCTGGACAGTGAATGGTCAGCGATCAACCGACAGTCTGGACAGTGACTGGACAGTGATCAGCCGACAGTCGGGACAGTGAATGGAGAGTGATCAGCCGACAGTGTGGACAGTGAATGGATAGCGATCAGCCGACAATCTGGACAGTGACTGGACAGCGATCAGTGGACAGTCTGGACAGTGAATGGACAGCGATCTGCCGACAGTCTGGACAGAGAATGGACAGCGATCAGTGGACAGTCTGGACAGTGAATGGACTGCGATCAGAGGATAGTCTGGACAGTGACTGGACAGCGATCAGCCGACAGTCTGGACAGTGAATGGACAGTGATCAGCGGACAGTCTGGACAGTGATCAGCCGACAGTCTGGACAGTGAACGGACCGTGATCAGCCGACAGTCTGGACAGTGACTGGAAAGCGATCAGCCGACAGTTTGGATAGTGAATGGACAGCCATCAGCCGACAGTCTGGACAGTGAATGGTCAGCGATCAGTGGGCAGTCTGGATAATGAATGGACAGCGATCAGCGGACTGTCTACAGATTGACTGGACAGCGATCAGCCGACAGTCTGGACAGTGAATGGACAGTGATCAGCTGACAGTCAGGACAGTGACAGGTCAGCGATCAGCCGACAGTCTGGACTGTGAATGGACAGTAATCAGCGGACAGTCTGGACCGTAAATGGACAGTGATCAGCCGACAGTCTGGACAGTGATCAGCCGACAGTCTGGGCAGTGAATGGACAGTGATCAGCCGACAGTCTGGACAGTGAATGGACAGCGATCAGTGGACAGTCTGGACAGTGAATTGATACCGATTAGTGGACAGTCTGGACAGTGAATGGACAGCGATCAACCGACAGTCTGGACAGTGAATGGACAGTAATCAGCCGGCAGTCTGGACAGTGAATGGAGAGTGATCAGCCGACAGTCTGGACAGTGAATGGACAGCGATCAGTCGACAGTCTGGACAGTGACTGGACAGCGATCAGTGGACAGTATGGACAGTGAATGGACAGCGATCAGTGGACAGTCTGGTCAGTGAATGGACAGTGATCAGCCGACAGTCTGGACAATGACTGGACAGTGATCAGATGACAGTCTGGACAGTGATCAGCCGACAGTCTGGGCAGTGAATGGACAGTGATCAGCCGACAGTCTGGACAGTGAATGGACAGCGATCAACCGACAGTCTGGACAGTGACTGGACAGTGAACAGCCGACAGTCGGGACAGTGAATGGAGAGTGATCAGCCGACAGTGTGGACAGTGAATGGATAGAGATCAGCCGACAATCTGGACAGTGACTGGACAGCGATCAGTGGACAGTCTGGACAGTGAATGGACAGCGATCAGCCGACAGTCTGGACAGAGAATGGACAGCGTTCAGTGGATAGTCTGGACAGTGACTGGACAGCGATCAGCCGACAGACTGGACAGTGAATGGACAGCGATCAGTGGACAGTCTGGACAGTGAATGGACTGCGATCAGAGGATAGTCTGGACAGTGACTGGACAGCGATCAGCCGACAGTCTGGACAGTGAATGGACAGTGACCAGCGGACAGTCTGGACAGTGATCAGCCGACAGTCTGGACAGTGAAAGGACAGTGATCAGCCTACAGTCTGGACAGTGACTGGAAAGCGATCAGCCGACAGTTTGGACAGTGACTGGACAGCGATCAGCCGACAGTCTGGACAGTGAATTGATACCGATTAGTGGACAGTCTTCACAGTGAATGGACAGCGATCAACCGACAGTCTGGATAGTGAATGGACAGCGATCAGTCGACAGTCTGGACAGTGACTGGACAGCGATCAGTGGACAGTCTGGACAGTGAATGGACAGCGATCAGCGGACAGTCTGGTCAGTGAATGGACAGTGATCAGCCGACAGTCTGGACAATGACTGGACAGCGATTAGTGGAAAGTCTGGACAGTGACTGGACAGTGAGCAGCCGACAGTCTGGGCAGTGAATGGACAGTGATCAGCCGACAGTCTGGACAGTGAATGGACAGTGATCAGAAGACAGTCTGGACAGTGATCAGCCGACAGTCTGGGCAGTGAATGGACAGTGATCAGCCGACAGTCTGGACAGTGAATGGTCAGCGATCAACCGACAGTCTGGACAGTGACTGGACAGTGATCAGCCGAGAGTCGGGACAGTGAATGGAGAGTGATCAGCCGACAGTGTGGACAGTGAATGGACAGCGATCAGCCGACAGTCTGGACAGTGACTGGAAAGCGATCAGCCGACAGTTTGGATAGTGAATGGACAGCGATCATCCGACAGTCTGGACAGTGAATGGTCAGCGATCAGTGGGCAATCTGGATAATGAATGGACAGCGATCAGCGGACTGTCTGGAGAGTGACTGGACAGCGATCAGCCGACATTCTGGACAGTGAATGGACAGTGATCAGCTGACAGTCTGGACAGTGACAGGTCAGCGATCAGCCGACAGTCTGGACTGTGAATGGACAGTAATCAGCGGACAGTCTGGACCGTGAATGGACAGTGATCAGCCGAAAGTCTGGACAGTGATCAGCCGGCAGTCTGGGCAGTGAATGGACAGTGATCAGCCGACAGTCTGGACAGTGAATGGACAGCGATCAGTGGACAGTCTGGACAGTGAATTGATACCGATTAGTGGACAGTCTGGACAGTGAATGGACAGCGATCAACCGACAGTCTGGACAGTGAATGGACAGTAATCAGCCGGCAGTCTGGACAGTGAATGGAGAGTGATCAGCCGACAGTCTGGACAGTGAATGGACACCGATCAGTCGACAGTCTGGACAGTGAATGAACAGCGATCAGCCGACAGTCTGGACAGAGAATGGACAGCGTTCAGTGGATAGTCTGGACAGTGACTGGACCGCGATCAGCCGACAGACTGGACAGTGAATGGACAGCGATCAGTGGACAGTCTGGACAGTGAATGGACTGCGATCAGAGGATAGTCTGGACAGTGACTGGACAGCGATCAGCCGACAGTCTGGACAGTGAATGGACAGTGATCAGCGGACAGTCTGGACAGTGATCAGCCGACAGTCTGGACAGTGAAAGGACAGTGATCAGCCGCGAGTCTGGACAGTGACTGGAAAGCGATCAGCCGACAGTTTGGACAGTGACTGGACAGCGATCAGCCGACAGTCTGGACAGAGAATGGACAGCGATCAGTGGAGAGTCTGGACAGTGAATGGACAGCGATCAGCCGACAGTCTGGACAGTGAATTGACAGCGATTAGCCGACAGTCTGGACAGTGAATGGACAGTAATAAGCCGGCAGTCTGGACAGTGAATGGAGAGTTATCAGCCGAGAGTCTGGATAGTGAATGGACAGCGATCAGTCGACAGTCTGGACAGTGACTGGACAGCGATCAGTGGACAGTCTGGACAGTGAATGGACAGCGATCAGCGGACAGTCTGGTCAGTGAATGGACAGTGATCAGCCGACAGTCTGGACAATGACTGGACAGCGATTAGTGGAAAGTCTGGACAGTGACTGGACAGTGAGCAGCCGACAGTCTGGGCAGTGAATGGACAGTGATCAGCCGACAGTCTGGACAGTGAATGGACAGTGATCAGAAGACAGTCTGGACAGTGATCAGCCGACAGTCTGGGCAGTGAATGGACAGTGATCAGCCGACAGTCTGGACAGTGAATGGTCAGCGATCAACCGACAGTCTGGACAGTGACTGGATAGTGATCAGCCGACAGTCCGGACAGTGAATGGAGAGTGATCAGCCGACAGTGTGGACAGTGAATGGACAGCAATCAGCCGACAATCTGGACAGTGACTGGACAGCCATCAGCCGACAGTCTGGACAGAGAATGGACAGCGATCAGTGGATAGTCTGGACAGTGACTGGACAGTGATCAGCCGACATACTGGACAGTGAATGGACAGCGATCAGTGGACAGTCTGGACAGTGAATGGACTGCGATCAGAGGATAGTCTGGACAGTGACTGGACAGCGATCAGCCGACAGTCTGGACAGTGAATGGCCAGAGATCAGCGGACAGTCTGGACAGTGATCAGCCGGCAGTCTGGACAGTGAAAGGACAGTGATCAGCCGACAGTCTGGCCAGTGACTGGACAGCGATCAGCCGACAGTTTGGACAGTGAATGGACAGCGATCAGCCGACAGTCTGGACAGTGAATGGTCAGCGATTAGTGGGCAGTCTGGAGAGTGACCGGACAGCGATCAGCCGACATTCTGGACAGTGAATGGACAGTAATCAGCGGACAGTCTGGACCGTGAATGGACAGTGATCAGCCGACAGTCTGGACAGAGACTGGACAGCGATCAGTGGACAGTCTGGACAGTGAATGGACAGCGATCAGCCGACAGTCTGGACAGTGAATGGTCAGCTATCAGTGGGCAGTCTGGATAGTGAATGGACAGCGATCAGCCGACAGTCTGGACAGTGAGTGGACAGTGATCAGCGGACAGTCTGCACAGTGACAGGACAGCGATCAGGCGACAGTCTGGACTGTGAATGGACAGTAATCAGCGGAAAGTCTGGACCGTGAATGGACAGTGATCAGCCGACAGTCTGGACAGTGATCAGCCGACAGTCTGGGCAGTGAATGGACAGTGATCAGCCGACAGTCTGGACTGTGAATGGACAGCGATCAGTGGACAGTCTGGACAGTGAATTGATACCGATTAGTGGACAGTCTGGACAGTGAATGGACAGTAATCTGCGGACAGTCTGGACCGTGAATGGACAGTGATCAGTCGACAGTCTCGACAGTGACTGGGCAGCGATCAGTGGACAGTCTGGACAGTGAATGGACAGCGATCAGCGGACAGTCTGGAGAGTGAATGGACAGCGATCAGATGACGGTCTGGACAGTGAATGGACAGTGATCAGCCGACAGTCGGGACAGTGAATGGAGAGTGATCAGCCGACAGTGTGGACAGTGAATGGACAGCGATCAGCCGACAATCTGGACAGTGACTGGACAGCGATCAGTGGACAGCCTGGAGAGTGAATGGACAGCGATCAGCCGACAGCCTGGACAGTGACTGGTCAGTGATCAGCCGACAATCGGGACAGTGAATGGAGAGTGATCAGCCGACAGTGTGGACAGTGAATGGACAGCGATCAGCCGACAATTTGGACAGTGACTGGACAGTCTGGACACTGAATGGACAGCGATCAGCCGACAGTCTGGTCAGAGAATGGACAGCGATCAGTGGATAGTCTGGACAGTGACTGGACAGCGATCAGCCGATAGACTGGACAGTGAATGGACAGCGATCAGTGGACAGTCTGGACAGTGAATGGACTGCGATCAGAGGATAGTTGGACAGTGACTGGACAGCGATCAGCCGACAGTCTGGACAGTGAATGGACAGTGATCAGCGGACAGTCTGGACAGTGATCAGCCGACAGTCTGGACAGTGAAAGGACAGTGATCAGCCGACAGTCTGGACAGTGACTGGAAAGCGATCAGCCGACAGTTTGGACAGTGAATGGACAGCGATCAGCCGACAGTCTGGATAGTGAATGGACAGCGATCAGCGGACTGTCTGGAGAGTGACTGGACAGCGATCAGCCGACAGTCTGGACAGTGAATGGACAGTGATCAGCGGACAGTCTGGACAGGGACAGGACAGCGTTCAGGCGACAGTCTGGACTGTGAATGGACAGTAATCAGCAGACACTCTGGACCGTGAATGGACAGTGGGCAGCCGACAGTCTGGACAGTGATCAGCCGACAGTCTGGACAGTGAATGGACAGTGATCAGCCGACAGTCTGGACAGTGAATGGACAGCGGTCAGTGGACAGTCTGGACAGTGAATTGATACCGATTAGTGGACAGTCTGGTCAGTGAATGGACAGTAATCTGCGGACAGTCTGGACCGTGAATGGACAGTGATCAGTCGACAGTCTGGACAGTGACTGGACAGCGATCAGTGGACAGTCTGGACAGTGAATGGACAGCGATCAGCGGACAGTCTGGAGAGTGACTGGACAGCGATCAGATGACAGTCTGGACAGTGAATGGACAGAGATCAGCGGACAGTCTGGACAGTGATCAGCCGACAGTCGGGACAGTGAATGGAGAGTGATCAGCCGACAGTGTGGACAGTGAATGGACAGCGATCAGCCGACAATTTGGACAGTGACTGGACAGCGATCAGTGGACAGCCTGGACAGTGAATGGACAGGGATCAGCCGTCAGTCTGGACAGTGACTGGACAGCGCTCAGCCGACAGTCTGGACAGTGAAAGGACAGTGATCAGCCGACAGACTGGACAGTGACTGGACAGCGATCTGCCGACAGTCTGGACAGTGAAAGGACAGTGATCAGCCGACAGTCTGGGCAGTGACTGGACAGCTATCAGCCGACAGTCTGGACAGTGAATGGACAGCGATCAGCCGACAGTCTGGACAGTGAATGGACAGTGATCAGCGGACAGTCTGGACAGTGATCAGCCGACAGTCTGGACAGTGATCAGCCGACAGTCTGGACAGTGACTGGACAGCGATCTGCCGACAGTCTGGACAGTGAAAGGACAGTGATCAGCCGACAGTCTGGACAGTGACTGGACAGCTATCAGCCGACAGTCTGGACAGTGACTGGAAAGCGATCAGCCGACAGTTTGGACAGTGAATGGACAGCGATCAGCCGACAGTCTGGATAGTGAATGGACAGCGATCAGCGGACTGTCTGGAGAGTGACTGGACAGCGATCAGCCGACAGTCTGGACAGTGAATGGACAGTGATCAGCGGACAGTCTGGACAGTGACAGGACAGCGTTCAGGCGACAGTCTGGACTGTGAATGGACAGTAATCAGCGGACACTCTGGACCGTGAATGGACAGTGGGCAGCCGACAGTCTGGACAGTGATCAGCCGACAGTCTGGACAGTGAATGGACAGTGATCAGCCGACAGTCTGGACAGTGAATGGACAGCGATCAGTGGACAGTCTGGACAGTGAATTGATACCGATTAGTGGACAGTCTGGACAGTGAATGGACAGTAATCTGCGGACAGTCTGGACCGTGAATGGACAGTGATCAGTCGACAGTCTGGACAGTGACTGGACAGCGATCAGTGGACAGTCTGGACAGTGAATGGACAGCGATCAGCGGACAGTCTGGAGAGTGACTGGACAGCGATCAGATGACAGTCTGGACAGTGAATGGACAGAGATCAGCGGACAGTCTGGACAGTGATCAGCCGACAGTCGGGACAGTGAATGGAGAGTGATCAGCCGACAGTGTGGACAGTGAATGGACAGCGATCAGCCGACAATTTGGACAGTGACTGGACAGCGATCAGTGGACAGCCTGGACAGTGAATGGACAGGGATCAGCCGTCAGTCTGGACAGTGACTGGACAGCGCTCAGCCGACAGTCTGGACAGTGAAAGGACAGTGATCAGCCGACAGACTGGACAGTGACTGGACAGCGATCTGCCGACAGTCTGGACAGTGAAAGGACAGTGATCAGCCGACAGACTGGGCAGTGACTGGACAGCTATCAGCCGACAGTCTGGACAGTGAATGGACAGCTATCAGCCGACAGTCTGGACAGAGAATGGACAGCGATCAGCCGACAGTCTGGACAGTGATCAGCGGACAGTCTGGACAGTGATCAGCCGACAGTCTGGACAGGGAATGGACAGTGATCAGCGGACAGTCTGGACAGTGACAGGACAGCGATCAGGCGACAGTCTGGACTGTGAATGGACAGTAATCAGCGGACTGTCTGGAGAGTGACTGGACAGCGATCAGCCGACAGTCTGGACAGTGAATGGACAGTGATCAGCGGACAGTCTGGACAGTGACAGGACAGCGATCAGGCGACAGTCTGGACTGTGAATGGACAGTAATCAGCGGACAGTCTGGACCGTGAATGGACAGTGATCAGCCGACAGTCTGGACAGTGATTAGCCGACAGTCAGGGCAGTGAATGGACAGTGATCAGCCGACAGTCTGGACAGTGAATGGACAGCGATCAGTGGACAGTCTGGACAGTGAATGGACAGTAATCTGCGGACAGTCTGGACCGTGAATGGACAGTGATCAGTCGACAGTCTGGACAGTGATCAGCCGACAGTCTGGACAGTGAAAGGACAGTGATCAGCCGACAGTCTGGAAAGTGACTGGAAAGCGATCAGCCGAAAGTTTGGACAGTGAATGGACAGCGATCAGCCGACAGACTGGATAGTGAATGGACAGCGATCAGCGGACTGTCTGGAGAGTGACTGGACAGCGATCAGCCGACAGTCTGGACAGTGAATGGACAGTGATCAGCGGACAGTCTGGACAGTGACAGGACAGCGATCAGGCGACAGTCTGGACTGTGAATGGACAGTAATCAGCGGACAGTCTGGACCGTGAATGGACAGTGATCAGCCGACAGTCTGGACAGTGATCAGCCGACAGTCTGGGCAGTGAATGGACAGTGATCAGCCGACAGTCTGGACAGTGAATGGACAGCGATCAGTGGACAGTCTGGACAGTGAATGGACAGTAATCTGCGGACTGTCTGGACCGTGAATGGACAGTGATCAGTCGACAGTTTGGACAGTGACTGGACAGCGATCAGTGGACAGTCTGGACAGTGAATGGACAGCGATCAGCGGACAGTCTGGAGAGTCAAAGGACACCGATCAGATGACAGTCTGGACAGTGAATGGACAGAGATCAGCGGACAGTCTGGACAGTGATCAGCCGACAGTCGGGACAGTGAATGGAGAGTGATCAGCCGACAGTCTGGACAGTGAATGGAAAGCGATCAGCCGACAATCTGGACAGTGACTGGACAGCGATCAGTGGACAGCCTGGACAGTGAATGGACAGGGATCAGCCGTCAGTCTGGACAGTGACTGGACTGCGCTCAGCCGACAGTCTGGACAGTGATCAGCCGACAGTCTGGACAGTGAAAGGACAGTGATCAGCCGACAGACTGGACAGTGACTGGACAGCGATCAGCCGACAGTCTGGACAGTGAAAGGACAGTGATCAGCCGACAGTCTGGACAGTGACTGGACAGCTATCAGCCGACAGTCTGGACAGTGAATGGTCAGCTATCAGTGCCAGTCTGGATAGTGAATGGACAGCGATCAGCGGACTGTCTGGAGAGTGACTGGACAGCGATCAACCGACAGTCTGGACAGTGACTGGACAGCGATCAGATGACAGTCTGGACAGTGAATGGACAGTGATCAGCCGACAGACGGGACATTGAATGGAGAGTGATCAGCCGACAGTGTGGACAGTGAATGGACAGCGATCAGCCGACAATCTGGACAGTGACTGGACAGCGATCAGTGGACAGTCTGGACAGTGAATGGACAGCGATCAGCCGACAGCCCGGACAGTGACTGGACAGTGATCAGCCGACAGTCGGGACAGTGAATGGAGAGTGATCAGCCGACAGAGTGGACAGTGAATGGACAGCGATCAGCCGACAATCTGGACAGTGACTGGACAGTCTGGACACTGAATGGACAGCGATCAGCCGACAGTCTGGACAGAGAATGGACAGCGATCAGTGGATAGTCTGGAGAGTGACTGGACAGCGATCAGCCGACAGACTGGACAGTGAATGGACAGCGATCAGTGGACAGTCTGGACAGTGAATGGACTGCGATCAGAGGATAGTCCGGACAGTGACTGGACAGCGATCAGCCGACAGTCTGGACAGTGAATGGACAGTGATCAGCGGACAGTCTGGACAGTGATCAGCCGACAGTCTGGACAGTGAAAGGACAGTGATCAGCCGACAGTCTGGAAAGTGACTGGAAAGCGATCAGCCGACAGTTTGGACAGTGAATGGACAGCGATCAGCCGACAGACTGGATAGTGAATGGACAGCGATCAGCGGACTGTCTGGAGAGTGACTGGACAGCGATCAGCCGACAGTCTGGACAGTGAATGGACAGTAATCAGCGGACAGTCTGGACCGTGAATGGACAGTGATCAGCCGACAGTTTGGACAGTGATCAGCCGACAGTCTGGACAGTGAATGGACAGCGATCAGTGGACAGTCTGGACAGTGAATGGACAGTAATCTGCGGACAGTCTGGACCGTGAATGGACAGTGATCAGTCGACAGTCTGGACAGTGACTGGACAGCGATCAGTGGACAGTCTGGACAGTGAATGGACAGCGATCAGCGGACAGTCTGGAGAGTCACTGGACAGCGATCAGATGACAGTCTGGACAGTGAATGGACAGAGATCAGCGGACAGTCTGGACAGTGATCAGCCGACAGTCGGGACAGTGAATGGAGAGTGATCAGCCGACAGTCTGGACAGTGAATGGACAGCGATCAGCCGACAATCTGGACAGTGACTGGACAGCGATCAGTGGACAGCCTGGACAGTGAATGGACAGGGATCAGCCGTCAGTCTGGACAGTGACTGGACAGCGCTCAGCCGACAGTCTGGACAGTGATCAGCCGACAGTCTGGACAGTGAAAGGACAGTGATCAGCCGACAGACTGGATAGTGACTGGACAGCGATCAGCCGACAGTCTGGACAGTGAAAGGACAGTGATCAGCCGACAGTCTGGACAGTGACTGGACAGCTATCAGCCGACAGTCTGGACAGTGAATGGACAGCGGTCAGCCGACAGTCTGGACAGTGATCAGCGGACAGTCTGGACAGTGATCAGCCGACAGTCCGGACAGTGATCAGCCGACAGTCTGGACCGTGAAAGGACAGTGATCAGCCGACAGACTGGACAGTGACTGGACAGCGATCTGCCGACAGTCTGGACAGTGAAAGGACAGTGATCAGCCGACAGTCTGGACAGTGACTGGACAGCTATCAGCCGACAGTCTGGACAGAGAATGGACAGCGATCAGCCGACAGTCTGGACAGTGATCAGCGGACAGTCTGGACAGTGATCAGCCGACAGTCTGGACAGTGAATGGACAGCGATCAGCCGACAGTCTGGACAGTGAATGGACAGCGATCAGCGGACAGTGTTTACAGTAACTGGACAGCGATCAGCCGACTGTCTGGACAGTGAATGGACAGTGATCAGTGGACAGTCTGGACAGTGAAAGGACAGTGATCAGCGGACAGTCTTGACAGTGAATGGACAGTAATCAGCGGACAGTCTGGACCGTGAATGGACAGTGATCAGCCGACAGTCTGGACAGTGATCAGCCGACAGTCTGGGCAGTGAATGGACAGTGATCATCCGACAGTCTGGACAGTGAATGGACAGCGATCAGTGGACAGTCTGGACAGTGAATTGATACCGATTAGTGGACAGTCTGGACAGTGAATGGACAGTAATCTGCGGACTGTCTGGACCGTGAATGGACAGTGATCAGTCGACAGTCTGGACAGTGACTGGACAGCGATCAGTGGACAGTCTGGACAGTGAATGGACAGCGATCAGCGGACAGTGTGGACAGTGAATGGAGAGCAATCAGCCGACAATCTGGACAGTGACTGGACAGCGATCAGTGGACAGTCTGGACAGTGAATGGACAGCGATCAGCCGACAGCCTGGACAGTGACTGGACAGTGATCAGCCGACAGTCGGGACAGTGAATGGAGAGTGATCAGCCGACAGTGTGGACAGTGAATGGACAGCGATCAGTCGACAATCTGGACAGTGACTGGACAGTCTGGACACTGAATGGACAGCGATCAGCCGACAGTCTGGACAGAGAATGGACAGCGATCAGTGGATAGTCTGGACAGTGACTGGACAGCGATCAGCCGACAGACTGGACAGTGAATGGACAGCGATCAGAGGAGAGTCTGGACAGTGACTGGACAGCGATCAGCCGACAGTCTGGACAGTGAATGGACAGTGATCAGCGGACAGTCTGGACAGTGATCAGCCGACAGTCTGGACAGTGAAAGGACAGTGATCAGCCGACAGTCTGGACAGTGACTGGAAAGCTATCAGCCGACAGATTGGACAGTGAATTGACAGCGATCAGCCGACAGTCTGGATAGTGAATGGACAGCGATCAGCGGACTGTCTGGAGAGTGACTGGACAGCTATCAGCCGACAGTCTGGACAGTGAACGGACAGTGATCAGCGGACAGTCTGGACAGTGACAGGACAGCGATCAGGCGACTGTCTGGACTGTGAATGGACAGTAATCAGCGGACAGTCTGGACCGTGAATGGACAGTAATCAGCCGACAGTCTGGACAGTGATCAGCCGACAGTCTGGACAGTGAAAGGACAGTGATCAGCCGACAGTCTGGACAGTGAATGGACAGCGATCAGTGGACAGTCTGGACAGTGAATTGATACCGATTAGTGGACAGTCTGGACAGTGAATGGATAGTAATCTGCGGACAGTCTGGACAGTGAATGGACAGTGATCAGTCGACAGTCTGGAGAGTGACTGGACAGCGATCAGATGACAGTCTGGACAGTGAATGGACAGAGATCAGCGGACAGTCTGGACAGTGATCAGCCGACAGTCTGGACAGTGAAAGGACAGTGATCAGCCGACAGACTGGACAGTGACTGGACAGCGATCAGCCGACAGTCTGGACAGTGAAAGGACAGTGATCAGCCGACAGTCTGGACAGTGATCAGCCGACAGTCTGGACAGTGAAAGGACAGTGATCAGCCGACAGACTGGACAGTGACTGGACAGCGATCAGCCGACAGTCTGGACAGTGAAAGGACAGTGATCAGCCGACAGTCTGGACAGTGACTGTACAGCTATCAGCCGACAGTCTGGACAGTGAATGGACAGCGATCAGCCGACAGTCTGGACAGTGAATGGACAGTGATCAGCGGACAGTCTGGACAGTGATCAGCCGACAGTCCGGACAGTGATCAGCCGACAGTCTGGACAGTGAAAGGACAGTGATCAGCCGACAGACTGGACAGTGACTGGACAGCGATCTGCCGACAGTCTGGACAGTGAAAGGACAGTGATCAGCCGACAGTCTGGACAGTCACTGGACAGCTATCAGCCGACAGTCTGGACAGAGAATGGACAGCGATCAGCCGACAGTCTGGACAGTGATCAGCGGACAGTCTGGACAGTGATCAGCCGACAGTCTGGACAGTGAAAGGACAGTGATCAGCGGACAGTCTTGACAGTGAAAAGACAGTGATCAGCCGACAGTCTGGACCGTGAAAGGACAGTGATCAGCTGACAGTCTGGACAGTGACTGGACAGCCATCAGCCGACAGTCTGGACAGTGAATGGACAGCAATCAGCCGACAGTCTGGACAGTGACTGTACAGTGAATGGACAGCGATCAGTGGACAGTCTGGACAGTGAATGGACTGCGATCAGAGGATAGTCTGGACAGTGACTGGACAGCGATCAGCCGACAGTCTGGACAGTGAATGGACAGTGATCAGCGGACAGTCTGGACAGTGATCAGCCGACAGTCTGGACAGTGAAAGGACAGTGATCAGCCGACAGTCTGGACAGTGAATGGACAGTAATCAGCGGACAGTCTGGACCGTGAATGGACAGTGATCAGCCGACAGTCTGGACAGTGATCAGCCGACAGTCTGGGCAGTGAATGGATAGTGATCAGCCGACAGTCTGGACAGTGAATGGACAGCGATCAGTGGACAGTCTGGACAGTGAATTGATACCGATTAGTGGACAGTCTGGACAGCGAATGGACAGTAATCTGCGGACAGTCTGGACCGTTAATGGACAGTGATCAGTCGACAGTCTGGACAGTGACTGGACAGCGATCAGTGGACAGTCTGGACAGTGAATGGACAGCGATCAGCGGACAGTCTGGAGAGTGACTGGACAGCGATCAGATGACAGTCTGGACAGTGAATGGACAGTGATCAGCCGACAGTCGGGAGAGTGAATGGAGAGTGATCAGCCGACAGTGTGGACAGTGAATGGACAGCGATCAGCCGACAATCTGGACAGTGACTGGACAGCGATCAGTGGACAGTCTGGACAGTGAATGGACAGCGATCAGCCGACAGCCTGGACAGTGACTGGACAGTGATCAGCCGACAGTCGGGACAGTGAATGGAGAGTGATCAGCCGACAGTGTGGACAGTGAATGGACAGCGATCAGCCGACAGTCTGGACAGAGAATGGACAGCGATCAGTGGATAGTCTGGGCAGTGACTGGACAGCGATCAGCCGACAGACTGGACAGTGAATGGACCGCGATCAGTGGACAGTCTGGACAGTGAATGGACTGCGATCAGAGGATAGTCTGGACAGTGACTGGACAGCGATCAGCCGACAGTCTGGACAGTGAATGGACAGCGATCAGGCGACAGCCTGGACTGTGAATGGACAGTAATCAGCGGACAGTCTGGACCGTGAATGGACAGTGATCAGCCGACAGTCTGGACAGTAATCAGCCGACAGTCTGGGCAGTGAATGGATAGTGATCAGCCGACAGTCTGGACAGTGAATGGACAGCGATCAGTGTACAGTCTGGACAGTGAATTGATACCGATTAGTGGACAGTCTGGACAGCGAATGGACTGTAATCTGCGGACAGTCTGGACCGTTAATGGACAGTGATCAGTCGACAGTCTGGACAGTGACTGGACAGCGATCAGTGGACAGTCTGGACAGTGAATGGACAGCGATCAGCGGACAGTCTGGAGAGTGACTGGACAGCGATCAGATGACAGTCTGGACAGTGAATGGACAGTGATCAGCGGACAGTCTGGACAGTGATCAGCCGACAGTCTGGACAGTGATCAGCCGACAGTCTGGACAGTGAAAGGACAGTGATCAGCCGACAGACTGGACAGTGACTGGACAGCGATCTGCCGACAGTCTGGACAGTGAAAGGACAGTGATCAGCCGACAGTCTGGACAGTGACTGGACAGCTATCAGCCGACAGTCTGGACAGAGAATGGACAGCGATCAGCCGACAGTCTGGACAGGGATCAGCGGACAGTCTGGAATGTGATCAGCCGACAGTCTGGACAGTGAAAGGACAGTGATCAGCGGACAGTCTTGACAGTGAAAGGACAGTGATCAGCCGACAGTCTGGACCGTGAAAGGACAGTGATCAGCTGACAGTCTGGACAGTGACTGGACAGCCATCAGCCGACAGTCTGGACAGTGAATGGACAGCGATCAGCCGACAGTCTGTACAGTGACTGGACAGTGAATGGACAGCGATCAGTGGACAGTCTGGACAGTGAATGGACTGCGATCAGAGGATAGTCTGGACAGTGACTGGACAGCGATCAGCCGACAGTCTGGACAGTGAATGGACAGTGATCAGCGGACAGTCTGGACAGTGATCAGCCGACAGTCTGGACAGTGAAAGGACAGTGATCAGCCGACAGTCTGGACAGTGACTGGAAAGCGATCAGCCGACAGTTTGGACAGTGAATGGACAGCGATCAGCCGACAGTCTGGACAGTGAATGGTCAGCTATCAGTGGGCGGTCTGGATAGTGAATGGACAGCGATCAGCGGACGGTCTGGAGAGTGACTGGACAGCGATCAGGCGACAGTCTGGACTGTGAATGGACAGTAATCAGCGGACAGTCTGGACCGTGAATGGACAGTGATCAGCCGACAGTCTGGACAGTGATCAGCCGACAGTCTGGGCAGTGAATGGATAGTGATCAGCCGACAGTCTGGACAGTGAATGGACAGCGATCAGTGGACAGTCTGGACAGTGAATTGATACCGATTAGTGGACAGTCTGGACAGCGAATGGACAGTAATCTGCGGACAGTCTGGACCGTTAATGGTCAGTGATCAGTCGACAGTCTGGACAGTGACTGGACAGCGATCAGTGGACAGTCTGGACAGTGAATGGACAGCGATCAGCGGACAGTCTGGAGAGTGACTGGACAGCGATCAGATGACAGTCTGGACAGTGAATGGACAGTGATCAGCCGACAGTCGGGACAGTGAATGGAGAGTGATCAGCCGACAGTGTGGACAGTGAATGGACAGCGATCAGCCGACAATCTGGACAGTGACTGGACAGCGATCAGTGGACAGTCTGGACAGTGAATGGACAGCGATCAGCCGACAGCCTGGACAGTGACTGGACAGTGATCAGCCGACAGTCGGGACAGTGAATGGAGAGTGATCAGCCGACAGTGTGGACAGTGAATGGACAGCGATCAGCCGACAGTTTGGACAGAGAATGGACAGCGATCAGTGGATAGTCTGGGCAGTGACTGGACAGCGATCAGCCGACAGACTGGACAGTGAATGGACCGCGATCAGTGGACAGTCTGGACAGTGAATGGACTGCGATCAGAGGATAGTCTGGACAGTGACTGGACAGCGATCAGCCGACAGTCTGGACAGTGAATGGACAGCGATCAGGCGACAGCCTGGACTGTGAATGGACAGTAATCAGCGGACAGTCTGGACAGTGATCAGCCGACAGTCTGGGCAGTGAATGGATAGTGATCAGCCGACAGTCTGGACAGTGAATGGACAGCGATCAGTGGACAGTCTGGACAGTGAATTGATACCGATTAGTGGACAGTCTGGACAGCGAATGGACAGTAATCTGCGGACAGTCTGGACCGTTAATGGACAGTGATCAGTCGACAGTCTGGACAGTGACTGGACAGCGATCAGTGGACAGTCTGGACAGTGAATGGACAGCGATCAGCGGACAGTCTGGAGAGTGACTGGACAGCGATCAGATGACAGTCTGGACAGTGAATGGACAGTGATCAGCCGACAGTCGGGACAGTGTATGGAGAGTGATCAGCCGACAGTGTGGACAGTGAATGGACAGCGATCAGCCGACAATCTGGACAGTGACTGGACAGCAATCAGTGTACAGTCTGGACAGTGAATGGACAGCGATCAGCCGACAGCCTGGACAGTGACTGGACAGTGATCAGCCGACAGTCGGGACAGTGAATGGAGAGTGATCAGCCGACAGTGTGGACGGTGAATGGACAGCGATCAGCCGACAGTCTGGACAGAGAATGGACAGCGATCAGTGGATAGTCTGGGCAGTGACTGGATAGCGATCAGCCGACAGACTGGACAGTGAATGGACAGCGATCAGTGGACAGTCTGGACAGTGAATGGACTGCGATCAGAGGATAGTCTGGACAGTGACTGGACAGCGATCAGCCGACAGTCTGGACAGTGAATGGACAGTGATCAGCGGACAGTCTGGACAGTGATGAGCCGACAGTCTGGACAGTGAAAGGACAGTGATGAGCCGACAGTCTGGACAGTGAAAGGACAGTGATCAGCCGACAGTCTGGACAGTGACTGGAAAGCCATCAGCCGACAGTTTGGACAGTGAATGGACAGCGATCAGCCGACAGTCTGGATAGTGAATGGACAGCGATCAGCGGACTGTCTGGAGAGTGACTGTACAGCGATCAGCCGACAGTCTGGACAGTGAATGGACAGCGATCAGTGGACAGTCTGGACAGTGAATGGACTGCGATCAGAGGATAGTCTGGACAGTGACTGGACAGCGATCAGCCGACAGTCTGGACAGTGAATGGACAGTGATCAGCGGACAGTCTGGACAGTGATGAGCCGACAGTCTGGACAGTGAAAGGACAGTGATCAGCCGACAGTCTGGACAGTGACTGGAAAGCCATCAGCCGACAGTTTGGACAGTGAATGGACAGCGATCAGCCGACAGTCTGGATAGTGAATGGACAGCGATCAGCGGACTGTCTGGAGAGTGACTGTACAGCGATCAGCCGACAGTCTGGACAGTGAATGGACAGTAATCTACGGACAGTCTGGACCGTGAATGGACAGTGATCAGTCGACAGTCTGGACAGTGACTGGACAGCGATCAGTGGACAGTCTGGACAGTGAATGGACAGCGATCAGCGGACAGAGTGGAGAGTGACTGGACAGCGATCAGATGACAGTCTGGACAGTGAATGGACAGAGATCAGCGGACAGTCTGGACAGTGATCAGCCGACAGTCGGGACAGTGAATGGAGAGTGATCAGCCGACAGTGTGGACAGTGAATGGACAGCGATCAGCCGACAATCTGGACAGTGACTGGACAGCGATCAGTGGACAGCCTGGACAGTGAATGGTCAGGGATCAGCCGTCAGTCTGGACAGTGACTGGACAGCGCTCAGCCGACAGTCTGGACAGTGATCAGCCGACAGTCTGGACAGTGAAAGGACAGTGATCAGCCGACAGACTGGACAGTGACTGGACAGCGATCAGCCGACAGTCTGGACAGTGAAAGGACAGTGATCAGCCGACAGTCTGGACAGTGACTGGACAGCTATCAGCCGACAGTCTGGACAGTGAATGGACAGCGATCAGCCGACAGTCTGGACAGTGAATGGACAGTGATCAGCGGACAGTCTGGACAGTGATCAGCCGACAGTCCGGACAGTGATCAGTCGACAGTCTGGACAGTGAAAGGACAGTGATCAGCCGACAGACTATACAGTGACTGGACAGCGATCTGCCGACAGTCTGGACAGTGAAAGGATAGTGATCAGCCGACAGTCTGGACAGTGACTGGACAGCTATCAGCCGACAGTCTGGACAGAGAATGGACAGCGATCAGCCGACAGTCTGAACAGTGAATGGACAGCGATCACTGGACAGTCTGGACCGTTAAGGGACCGCGATCAGCCGACAGTCTGGAGTGTGACTGGAGAGTGATGAGCGGACAGTCTGGACAGTGATCAGCCGAGAGTCTGGACAGTGAATGGACAGTCATCAGCCGACAGTCTGGACAGTGACTGGACAGCGATCAGCCGAAAGTCTGGAGAGTGAATGGACAGTGATCAGCCGACAGTCTGTACAGTGACTGGACAGCGATTATTGGAGAGTCTGGACAGTGAATGGACAGCGATCAGCCGACAGTCTGGACAGTGAATGGTCAGCGATCAGTGGACAGTCTGGACAGTGAATGGACAGCGATCAGCGGACAGTGTGGACAGTGAATGGACAGTGATCAGTGGACAGTCTGTACAGTTACTGGACATCGATTACTGGACAGTCTGGACAGTGAATGGACAGCGATCAGCCGACAGTCTGGACAGTGACTGGACAGCGATCTGCCGACAGTCTGGACAGTGAAAGGACAGTGATCAGCCGACAGTCTGGACAGTGACTGGACAGCTATCAGCCGACAGTCTGGACAGAGAATGGACAGCGATCAGCCGACAGTCTGGACTGTGATCAGCGGACGGTCTGGACAGTGATCAGCCGACAGTCTGGACAGTGAATGGACAGCGATCAGCCGACAGTCTGGACAGTGAATGGACAGCGATCAGTGGACAGTCTTTACAGTGACTGGACAGCGATCAGCCGACTGTCTGGACAGTGAATGGACAGTCATCAGTGGACAGTCTGGACAGTGAAAGGACAGTGATCAGCGGACAGTCTGGACAGTGAAAGGACAGTGATCAGCCGACAGTCTGGACAGTGAATGGACAGCGATCAGCCGACAGTCTGAACAGTGAATGGACAGCGATCACTGGACAGTCTGGACCGTTAAGGGACCGCGATCAGCGGACAGTCTGGAGTGTGACTGGACAGTGATCAGCGGACAGTCTGGACAGTGATCAGCCGAGAGTCTGGACAGTGAATGGACAGTCATCAGCCGACAGTCTGGACAGTGACTGGACAGCGATCAGCCGAAAGTCTGGAGAGTGAATTGACAGTGATCAGCCGACAGTCTGTACAGTGACTGGACAGCGATTATTGGACAGTCTGGACAGTGAATGGACAGCGATCAGCCGACAGTCTGGACAGTGAATGGTCAGCCATCAGTGGACAGTCTGGACAGTGAATGGACTGCGATCAGTGGACAGTCTGGACAGTGAATGGACAGCGATCAGCGGACAGTGTGGACAGTGAATGGACAGTGATCAGTGGACAGTCTGTACAGTTACTGGACATCGATTACTGGACAGTCTGGACAGTGAATGGACAGCGATCAGCCGACAGTCTGGACAGTGACTGGACAGCGATCAGATGACAGTCTGGACAGTGAATGGACAGAGATCAGCGTACAGTCTGGACAGTGATCAGCCGACAGTCGGGGCAGTGAATGAAGAGTGATCAGCCGACAGTGTGGACAGTGAATGGACAGCGATCAGCCGACAATCTGGACAGTGACTGTACAGCGCTCAGCCGACAGTCTGGACAGTGATCAGCCAACAGTCTGGACCGTGAAAGGACAGTGATCAGCCGACAGACTGGACAGTGACTGGACAGCGATCAGCCGACAGTCTGGACAGTGAATGGACAGCGATCAGCCGACAGTCTGGACAGTGAATGGACAGTGATCAGCGGACAGTCTGGACAGTGATCAGCCGACAGTCTGGACAGTGATCAGCCGACAGTCTGGACAGTGAAAGGACAGTGATCAGCCGACAGACTGGACAGTGACTGGACAGCGATCAGCCGACAGTCTGGACAGTGAAAGGACAGTGATCAGCCGACAGTCTGGACAGTGACTGGACAGCTATCAGCCGACAGTCTGAACAGTGAATGGACAGCGATCACTGGACAGTCTGGACCGTGAAGTGACCGCGATCAGCGGACAGTCTGGACTGTGAATGGACAGCGATCACTGGACAGTCTGGACCGTGAAGGGACCGCGATCAGCGGACAGTCTGGACAGTGATCAGCCGACAGTCTGGACAGTGATCAGCCGAGAGTCTGGACAGTGAATGGACATTCATCAGCCGACAGTCTGGACAGTGAATGGACAGTGATCAGCGGACTGTCTGGAGAGTGAATGGACAGTGATCAGCCGACAGTCTGTACAGTGACTGGACAGAGATTATTGGACAGTCTGGACAGTGAATGGACAGCGATCAGCCGACAGTCTGGACAGTGAATGGTCAGCGATCAGTGGACAGTCTGGACAGTGAATGGACAGCGATCAGTGGACAGTCTGGACAGTGAATGGACAGCGATCAGCGGACAGTGTGGACAGTGAATGGACAGTGATCAGCCGACAGTCTGTACAGTTACTGGACAGCGATTACTGGACAGTCTGGACAGTGAATGGACAGCGATCAGCCGACAGTCTGGACAGCGAATGGACAGTAATCTGCGGACAGGCTGGACCGTTAATGGACAGTGATCAGTCGACAGTCTGGACAGTGACTGGACAGCGATCAGTGGACAGTCTGGACAGTGAATGGACAGCGATCAGCGGACAGTCTGGAGAGTAACTGGACAGCGATCAGATGACAGTCTGGACAGTGAATGGACAGTGATCAGCCGACAGTCGGGACAGTGTATGGAGAGTGATCAGCCGACAGTGTGGACAGTGAATGGACAGCGATCAGCCGACAATCTGGACAGTGACTGGACAGCGATCAGTGGACAGTCTGGACAGTGAATGGACAGCGATCAGCCGACAGACTGGACAGTGACTGGACAGTGATCAGCCGACAGTCGGGACAGTGAATGGAGAGTGATCAGCCGACAGTGTGGACAGTGAATGGACAGCGATCAGCCGACAGTCTGGACAGAGAATGGACAGCGATCAGTGGATAGTCTGGGCAGTGACTGGACAGCTATCAGCCGACAGACTGGACAGTGAATGGACAGCCATCAGTGGACAGTCTGGACAGTGAATGGACTGCGATCAGAGGATAGTCTGGACAGTGACTGGACAGCGATCAGCCGACAGTCTGGACAGTGAATGGACAGTGATCAGCGGACAGTCTGGACAGTGATCAGCCGACAGTCTGGACAGTGAAAGGACAGTGATCAGCCGACAGTCTGGACAGTGACTGGAAAGCGATCAGCCGACAGTTTGGACAGTTAATGGACAGCGATCAGCCGAAAGTCTGGATAGAGAATGGACAGCGATCAGCGGACTGTCTGGAGAGTGACTGTACAGCGATCAGCCGACAGTCTCGACAGTGAATGGACAGTGATCAGCGGACAGTCTGGACAGTGACAGGACAGCAATCAGGCGACAGTCTGGACTGAATATGGACAGTAATCAGCGGACAGTCTGGACCGTGAATGGACAGTGATCAGCCGACAGTCTGGACAGTGATCAGCCGACAGTCTGGGCAGTGAATGGACAGTGATCAGCCGACAGTCTGGACAGTGAATGGACAGCGATCAGTGGACAGTCTGGACAGTGAATTGATACCGATTAGTGGACAGTCTGGACAGTGAATGGACAGTAATCTACGGACAGTCTGGACCGTGAATGGACAGTGATCAGTCGACAGTCTGGACAGTGACTGGACAGCGATCAGTGGACATTCTGGACAGTGAATGGACAGCGATCAGCGGACAGAGTGGAGAGTGACTGGACAGCGATCAGATGACAGTCTGGACAGTGAATGGACAGAGATCAGCGGACAGTCTGGACAGTGATCAGCCGACAGTCGGGACAGTGAATGGAGAGTGATCAGCCGACAGTGTGGACAGTGAATGGACAGCGATCAGCCGACAATCTGGACAGTGACTGGACAGCGATCAGTGGACAGCCTGGACAGTGAATGGTCAGGGATCAGCCGTCAGTCTGGACAGTGACTGGACAGCGCTCAGCCGACAGTCTGGACAGTGATCAGCCGACAGTCTGGACAGTGAAAGGACAGTGATCAGCCGACAGACTGGACAGTGACTGGACAGCGATCAGCCGACAGTCTGGACAGTGAAAGGACAGTGATCAGCCGACAGTCTGGACAGTGACTGGACAGCTATCAGCCGACAGTCTGGACAGTGAATGGACAGCGATCAGCCGACAGTCTGTACAGTGAAGGAACAGTGATCAGCGGACAGTCTGGACAGTGATCAGCCGACAGTCCGGACAGTGATCAGTCGACAGTCTGGACAGTGAAAGGATAGTGATCAGCCGACAGTCTGGACAGTGACTGGACAGCTATCAGCCGACAGTCTGGACAGAGAATGGACAGCGATCAGCCGACAGTCTGGACAGTGATCAGCGG
This sequence comes from Hypanus sabinus, assembly GCF_030144855.1. Taxonomy (NCBI): domain Eukaryota; kingdom Metazoa; phylum Chordata; class Chondrichthyes; order Myliobatiformes; family Dasyatidae; genus Hypanus; species Hypanus sabinus. Next base: position 2,977,031 of record NC_082713.1, read on the forward strand.
ACAGCCTGGACAGTGATCAGCCGACAGTCTGGACAGTGAATGGACAGCGATCAGCCGACAGTCTGGACAGTGAATGGACAGAGATCAGCGGACAGTCTTTACAGTAACTGGACAGCGATCAGCCGACTGTCTGGACAGTGAATGGACAGTGATCAGTGGACAGTCTGGACAGTGAAAGGACAGTGATCAGCGGACAGTCTGGACAGTGAAAGGACAGTGATCAGCCGACAGTCTGGACAGTGAATGGACAGCGATCAGCCGACAGTCTGAACAGTGAATGGACAGCGATCACTGGACAGTCTGGACCGTTAAGGGACCGCGATCAGCGGACAGTCTGGAGTGTGACTGGAGAGTGATCAGCGGACAGTCTGGACAGTGATCAGCCGAGAGTGTGGACAGGGAATGGACAGTGATTATTGGACAGTCTGGACAGTGAATGGACAGCGATCAGCCGACAGTCTGGACAGTGAATGGTCAGCGATCAGTGGACAGTCTGGACAGTGAATGGACAGCGATCAGTGGACAGTCTGGACAGTGAATGGACAGCGATCAGCGGACAGTGTGGACAGTGAATGGACAGTGATCAGTGGACAGTCTGTACAGTTACTGGACATCGATTACTGGACAGTCTGGACAGTGAATGGACAGCGATCAGCCGACAGTCTGGACAGTGACTGGACAGCGATCTGCCGACAGTCTGGACAGTGAAAGGACAGTGATCAGCCGACAGTCTGGACAGTGACTGGAAAGCTATCAGCCGACAGTCTGGACAGAGAATGGACAGCGAACAGCCGACAGTCTGGACAGTGATCAGCGGACAGTCTGGACAGTGATCAGCCGACAGTCTGGACAGTGAATGGACAGCGATCAGCCGACAGTCTGGACAGTGAATGGACAGCGATCAGTGGACAGTCTTTACAGTGACTGGACAGCGATCAGCCGACTGTCTGGACAGTGAATGGACAGTGATCAGTGGACAGTCTGGACAGTGAAAGGACAGTGATCAGCGGACAGTCTGGACAGTGAAAGGACAGTGATCAGCCGACAGTCTGGACAGTGAATGGACAGCGATCAGCCGACAGTCTGAACAGTGAATGGACAGCGATCACTGGACAGTCTGGACCGTTAAGGGACCGCGATCAGCGGACAGTCTGGAGTGTGACTGGACAGTGATCAGCGGACAGTCTGGTCAGTGATCAGCCGAGAGTCTGGACAGTGAATGGACAGTCATCAGCCGACAGTCTGGACAGTGACTGGATAGCGATCAGCCGAAAGTCTGGAGAGTGAATGGACAGTGATCAGCCGACAGTCTGGACAGTGAATGGTCAGCCATCAGTGGACAGTCTGGACAGTGACTGGACAGCGATTATTGGACAGTCTGGACAGTGAATGGACAGCGATCAGCCGACAGTCTGGACAGTGAATGGTCAGCCATCAGTGGACAGTCTGGACAGTGAATGGACTGCGATCAGTGGACAGTCTGGACAGTGAATGGACAGCGATCAGCGGAGAGTGTGGACAGTGAATGGACAGTGATCAGTGGACAGTCTGTACAGTTACTGGACATCGATTACTGGACAGTCTGGATAGTGAATGGACAGCGATCAGCCGACAGTCTGGACAGTGACTGGACAGCGATCAGATGACAGTCTGGACAGTGAATGGACAGAGATCAGCGGCCAGTCTGGACAGTGATCAGCCGACAGTCGGGACAGTGAATGAAGAGTGATCAGCCGACAGTGTGGACAGTGAATGGACAGCGATCAGCCGACAATCTGGACAGTGACTGTACAGCGATCAGCCGAAAGTCTGGACAGTGATCAGCCAACAGTCTGGACAGTGAAAGGACAGTGATCAGCCGACAGACTGGACAGTGACTGGACAGCGATCAGCCGACAGTCTGGAAAGTGAAAGGACAGTGATCAGCCGACAGTCTGGACAGTGACTGGACAGCTATCAGCCGACAGTCTGGACAGTGAATGGACAGCGATCAGTCGACAGTCTGGACAGTGAAAGGACAGTGATCAGCCGACAGACTGGACAGTGACTGGACAGCGATCTGCCGACAGTCTGGATAGTGAAAGGATAGTGATCAGCCGACAGTCTGGACAGTGACTGGACAGCGCTCAGCCGACAGTCAGGACAGTGATCAGCCGACAGTCTGGACAGTGAAAGGACAGTGATCAGCCGACAGACTGGACAGTGACTGGACAGCGATCAGCCGACAGTCTGGACAGTGAAAGGACAGTGATCAGCCGACAGTCTGGACAGTGACTGGACAGCTATCAGCCGACAGTCTGGACAGTGAATGGACAGCGATCAGCCGACAGTCTGTACAGTGAATGGACAGTGATCAGCGGACAGTCTGGACAGTGATCAGCCGACAGTCCGGACAGTGATCAGTCGACAGTCTGGACAGTGAAAGGACAGTGATCAGCCGACAGACTGGACAGTGACTGGACAGCGATCTGCCGACAGTCTGGACAGTGAAAGGATAGTGATCAGCCGACAGTCTCGACAGTGACTGGACAGCTATCAGCCGACAGTCTGGACAGAGAATGGACAGCGATCAGCCGACAGTCTGGACAGTGATCAGCGGACAGCCTGGACAGTGATCAGCCGACAGTCTGGACAGTGAATGGACAGCGATCAGCCGACAGTCTGGACAGTGAATGGACAGAGATCAGCGGACAGTCTTTACAGTGACTGGACAGCGATCAGCCGACTGTCTGGACAGTGAATGGACAGTGATCAGTGGACAGTCTGGACAGTGAAAGGACAGTGATCAGCGGACAGTCTGGACAGTGAAAGGACAGTGATCAGCCGACAGTCTGGACAGTGAATGGACAGCGATCAGCCGACAGTCTGAACAGTGAATGGACAGCGATCACTGGACAGTCTGGACCGTTAAGGGACCGCGATCAGCGGACAGTCTGGAGTGTGACTGGAGAGTGATCAGCGGACAGTCTGGACAGTGATCAGCCGAGAGTGTGGACAGTGAATGGACAGTGATTATTGGACAGTCTGGACCGTGAATGGACAGCGATCAGCCGACAGTCTGGACAGTGAATGGTCAGCGATCAGTGGACAGTCTGGACAGTGAATGGACAGCGATCAGTGGACAGTCTGGACAGTGAATGGACAGCGATCAGCGGACAGTGTGGACAGTGAATGGACAGTGATCAGTGGACAGTCTGTACAGTTACTGGACATCGATTACTGGACAGTCTGGACAGTGAATGGACAGCGATCAGCCGACAGTCTGGACAGTGACTGGACAGCGATCTGCCGACAGTCTGGACAGTGACTGGAAAGCTATCAGCCGACAGTCTGGACAGAGAATGGACAGTGATCAGCCGACAGTCGGGACAGTGAAAGGACAGTGATCAGCCGACAGTCTGGACAGTGACTGGACAGCTATCAGCCGACAGTCTGGACAGTGAATGGACAGCGATCAGCCGACAGTCTGTACAGTGAATGGACAGTGATCAGCGGACAGTCTGGACAGTGATCAGCCGACAGTCCGGACAGTGATCAGTCGACAGTCTGGACAGTGAAAGGACAGTGATCAGCCGACAGACTGGACAGTGACTGGACAGCGATCTGCCGACAGTCTGGACAGTGAAAGGATAGTGATCAGCCGACAGTCTGGACAGTGACTGGACAGCGCTCAGCCGACAGTCCGGACAGTGATCAGCCGACAGTCTGGACAGTGAAAGGACAGTGATCAGCCGACAGACTGGACAGTGACTGGACAGCGATCAGCCGACAGTCTGGACAGTGAAAGGACAGTGATCAGCCGACAGTCTGGACAGTGACTGGACAGCTATCAGCCGACAGTCTGGACAGTGAATGGACAGCGATCAGCCGACAGTCTGTACAGTGAATGGACAGTGATCAGCGGACAGTCTGGACAGTGATCAGCCGACAGTCCGGACAGTGATCAGTCGACAGTCTGGACAGTGAAAGGACAGTGATCAGCCGACAGACTGGACAGTGACTGGACAGCGATCTGCCGACAGTCTGGACAGTGAAAGGATAGTGATCAGCCGACAGTCTGGACAGTGACTGGACAGCTATCAGCCGACAGTCTGGACAGAGAATGGACAGCGATCAGCCGACAGTCTGGACCGTGATCAGCGGACAGCCTGGACAGTGATCAGCCGACAGTCTGGACAGTGAATGGACAGCGATCAGCCGACAGTCTGGACAGTGAATGGACAGAGATCAGCGGACAGTCTTTACAGTGACTGGACAGCGATCAGCCGACTGTCTGGACAGTGAATGGACAGTGATCAGTGGACAGTCTGGACAGTGAATGGACAGAGATCAGCGGACAGTCTTTACAGTGACTGGACAGCGATCAGCCGACTGTCTGGACAGTGAATGGACAGTGATCAGTGGACAGTCTGGACAGTGAAAGGACAGTGATCAGCCGACTGTCTGGACAGTGAATGGACAGTGATCAGTGGACAGTCTGGACAGTGAAAGGACAGTGATCAGCGGACAGTCTGGACAGTGAAAGGACAGCGATCTGCCGACAGTCTGGACAGTGAAAGGATAGTGATCAGCCGACAGTCTGGACAGTGACTGGACAGCTATCAGCCGACAGTCTGGACAGAGAATGGACAGCGATCAGCCGACAGTCTGGACCGTGATCAGCGGACAGCCTGGACAGTGATCAGCCGACAGTCTGGACAGTGAATGGACAGCGATCAGCCGACAGTCTGGACAGTGAATGGACAGAGATCAGCGGACAGTCTTTACAGTGACTGGACAGCGATCAGCCGACTGTCTGGACAGTGAATGGACAGTGATCAGTGGACAGTCTGGACAGTGAAAGGACAGTGATCAGCCGACTGTCTGGACAGTGAATGGACAGTGATCAGTGGACAGTCTGGACAGTGAAAGGACAGTGATCAGCGGACAGTCTGGACAGTGAAAGGACAGTGATCAGCCGACAGTCTGGACAGTGAATGGACAGCGATCAGCCGACAGTCTGAACAGTGAATGGACAGCGATCACTGGACAGTCTGGACCGTTAAGGGACCGCGATCAGCGGACAGTCTGGAGTGTGACTGGAGAGTGATCAGCGGACAGTCTGGACAGTGATCAGCCGAGAGTGTGGACAGGGAATGGACAGTGATTATTGGACAGTCTGGACAGTGAATGGACAGCGATCAGCCGACAGTCTGGACAGTGAATGGTCAGCGATCAGTGGACAGTCTGGACAGTGAATGGACAGCGATCAGTGGACAGTCTGGACAGTGAATGGACAGCGATCAGCGGACAGTGTGGACAGTGAATGGACAGTGATCAGTGGACAGTCTGTACAGTTACTGGACATCGATTACTGGACAGTCTGGACAGTGAATGGACAGCGATCAGCCGACAGTCTGGACAGTGACTGGACAGCGATCTGCCGACAGTCTGGACAGTGAAAGGACAGTGATCAGCCGACAGTCTGGACAGTGACTGGAAAGCTATCAGCCGACAGTCTGGACAGAGAATGGACAGCGATCAGCCGACAGTCTGGACAGTGATCAGCGGACAGTCTGGACAGTGATCAGCCGACAGTCTGGACAGTGAATGGACAGCGATCAGCCGACAGTCTGGACAGTGAATGGACAGCGATCAGTGGACAGTCTTTACAGTGACTGGACAGCGATCAGCCGACTGTCTGGACAGTGAATGGACAGTGATCAGTGGACAGTCTGGACAGTGAAAGGACAGTGATCAGCGGACAGTCTGGACAGTGAAAGGACAGTGATCAGCCGACAGTCTGGACAGTGAATGGACAGCGATCAGCCGACAGTCTGAACAGTGAATGGACAGCGATCACTGGACAGTCTGGACCGTTAAGGGACCGCGATCAGCGGACAGTCTGGAGTGTGACTGGACAGTGATCAGCGGACAGTCTGGACAGTGATCAGCCGAGAGTCTGGACAGTGAATGGACAGTCATCAGCCGACAGTCTGGACAGTGACTGGATAGCGATCAGCCGAAAGTCTGGAGAGTGAATGGACAGTGATCAGCCGACAGTCTGGACAGTGAATGGTCAGCCATCAGTGGACAGTCTGGACAGTGACTGGACAGCGATTATTGGACAGTCTGGACAGTGAATGGACAGCGATCAGCCGACAGTCTGGACAGTGAATGGTCAGCCATCAGTGGACAGTCTGGACAGTGAATGGACAGCGATCAGCGGAGAGTGTGGACAGTGAATGGACAGTGATCAGTGGACAGTCTGTACAGTTACTGGACATCGATTACTGGACAGTCTGGATAGTGAATGGACAGCGATCAGCCGACAGTCTGGACAGTGACTGGACAGCGATCAGATGACAGTCTGGACAGTGAATGGACAGAGATCAGCGGCCAGTCTGGACAGTGATCAGCCGACAGTCGGGACAGTGAATGAAGAGTGATCAGCCGACAGTGTGGACAGTGAATGGACAGCGATCAGCCGACAATCTGGACAGTGACTGTACAGCGATCAGCCGAAAGTCTGGACAGTGATCAGCCAACAGTCTGGACAGTGAAAGGACAGTGATCAGCCGACAGACTGGACAGTGACTGGACAGCGATCAGCCGACAGTCTGGAAAGTGAAAGGACAGTGATCAGCCGACAGTCTGGACAGTGACTGGACAGCTATCAGCCGACAGTCTGGACAGTGAATGGACAGCGATCAGTCGACAGTCTGGACAGTGAAAGGACAGTGATCAGCCGACAGACTGGACAGTGACTGGACAGCGATCTGCCGACAGTCTGGATAGTGAAAGGATAGTGATCAGCCGACAGTCTGGACAGTGACTGGACAGCGCTCAGCCGACAGTCAGGACAGTGATCAGCCGACAGTCTGGACAGTGAAAGGACAGTGATCAGCCGACAGACTGGACAGTGACTGGACAGCGATCAGCCGACAGTCTGGACAGTGAAAGGACAGTGATCAGCCGACAGTCTGGACAGTGACTGGACAGCTATCAGCCGACAGTCTGGACAGTGAATGGACAGCGATCAGCCGACAGTCTGTACAGTGAATGGACAGTGATCAGCGGACAGTCTGGACAGTGATCAGCCGACAGTCCGGACAGTGATCAGTCGACAGTCTGGACAGTGAAAGGACAGTGATCAGCCGACAGACTGGACAGTGACTGGACAGCGATCTGCCGACAGTCTGGACAGTGAAAGGATAGTGATCAGCCGACAGTCTCGACAGTGACTGGACAGCTATCAGCCGACAGTCTGGACAGAGAATGGACAGCGATCAGCCGACAGTCTGGACAGTGATCAGCGGACAGCCTGGACAGTGATCAGCCGACAGTCTGGACAGTGAATGGACAGCGATCAGCCGACAGTCTGGACAGTGAATGGACAGAGATCAGCGGACAGTCTTTACAGTGACTGGACAGCGATCAGCCGACTGTCTGGACAGTGAATGGACAGTGATCAGTGGACAGTCTGGACAGTGAAAGGACAGTGATCAGCGGACAGTCTGGACAGTGAAAGGACAGTGATCAGCCGACAGTCTGGACAGTGAATGGACAGCGATCAGCCGACAGTCTGAACAGTGAATGGACAGCGATCACTGGACAGTCTGGACCGTTAAGGGACCGCGATCAGCGGACAGTCTGGAGTGTGACTGGAGAGTGATCAGCGGACAGTCTGGACAGTGATCAGCCGAGAGTGTGGACAGTGAATGGACAGTGATTATTGGACAGTCTGGACCGTGAATGGACAGCGATCAGCCGACAGTCTGGACAGTGAATGGTCAGCGATCAGTGGACAGTCTGGACAGTGAATGGACAGCGATCAGTGGACAGTCTGGAAGTGAATGGACAGCGATCAGCGGACAGTGTGGACAGTGAATGGACAGTGATCAGTGGACAGTCTGTACAGTTACTGGACATCGATTACTGGACAGTCTGGACAGTGAATGGACAGCGATCAGCCGACAGTCTGGACAGTGACTGGACAGCGATCTGCCGACAGTCTGGACAGTGACTGGAAAGCTATCAGCCGACAGTCTGGACAGAGAATGGACAGTGATCAGCCGACAGTCGGGACAGTGAAAGGACAGTGATCAGCCGACAGTCTGGACAGTGACTGGACAGCTATCAGCCGACAGTCTGGACAGTGAATGGACAGCGATCAGCCGACAGTCTGTACAGTGAATGGACAGTGATCAGCGGACAGTCTGGACAGTGATCAGCCGACAGTCCGGACAGTGATCAGTCGACAGTCTGGACAGTGAAAGGACAGTGATCAGCCGACAGACTGGACAGTGACTGGACAGCGATCTGCCGACAGTCTGGACAGTGAAAGGATAGTGATCAGCCGACAGTCTGGACAGTGACTGGACAGCGCTCAGCCGACAGTCCGGACAGTGATCAGCCGACAGTCTGGACAGTGAAAGGACAGTGATCAGCCGACAGACTGGACAGTGACTGGACAGCGATCAGCCGACAGTCTGGACAGTGAAAGGACAGTGATCAGCCGACAGTCTGGACAGTGACTGGACAGCTATCAGCCGACAGTCTGGACAGTGAATGGACAGCGATCAGCCGACAGTCTGTACAGTGAATGGACAGTGATCAGCGGACAGTCTGGACAGTGATCAGCCGACAGTCCGGACAGTGATCAGTCGACAGTCTGGACAGTGAAAGGACAGTGATCAGCCGACAGACTGGACAGTGACTGGACAGCGATCTGCCGACAGTCTGGACAGTGAAAGGATAGTGATCAGCCGACAGTCTGGACAGTGACTGGACAGCTATCAGCCGACAGTCTGGACAGAGAATGGACAGCGATCAGCCGACAGTCTGGACCGTGATCAGCGGACAGCCTGGACAGTGATCAGCCGACAGTCTGGACAGTGAATGGACAGCGATCAGCCGACAGTCTGGACAGTGAATGGACAGAGATCAGCGGACAGTCTTTACAGTGACTGGACAGCGATCAGCCGACTGTCTGGACAGTGAATGGACAGTGATCAGTGGACAGTCTGGACAGTGAAAGGACAGTGATCAGCGGACAGTCTGGACAGTGAAAGGACAGTGATCAGCCGACAGTCTGGACAGTGAATGGACAGCGATCAGCCGACAGTCTGAACAGTGAATGGACAGCGATCACTGGACAGTCTGGACCGTTAAGGGACCGCGATCAGCGGACAGTCTGGAGTGTGACTGGAGATTGATCAGCGGACAGTCTGGACAGTGATCAGCCGAGAGTGTGGACAGTGAATGGACAGTGATTATTGGACAGTCTGGACAGTGAATGGACAGCGATCAGCGGACAGTGTGGACAGTGAATGGACAGTGATCAGTGGACAGTCTGTACAGTTACTGGACATCGATTACTGGACAGTCTGGACAGTGAATGGACAGCGATCAGCCGACAGTCTGGACAGTGACTGGACAGCGATCTGCCGACAGTCTGGACAGTGAAAGGACAGTGATCAGCCGACAGTCTGGACAGTGACTGGAAAGCTATCAGCCGACAGTCTGGACAGAGAATGGACAGCGATCAGCCGACAGTCTGGACAGTGATCAGCGGACAGTCTGGACAGTGATCAGCCGACAGTCTGGACAGTGAATGGACAGCGATCAGCCGACAGTCTGGACAGTGAATGGACAGCGATCAGTGGACAGTCTTTACAGTGACTGGACAGCGATCAGCCGACTGTCTGGACAGTGAATGGACAGTGATCAGTGGACAGTCTGGACAGTGAAAGGACAGTGATCAGCGGACAGTCTGGACAGTGAAAGGACAGTGATCAGCCGACAGTCTGGACAGTGAATGGACAGCGATCAGCCGACAGTCTGAACAGTGAATGGACAGCGATCACTGGACAGTCTGGACCGTTAAGGGACCGCGATCAGCGGACAGTCTGGAGTGTGACTGGACAGTGATCAGCGGTCAGTCTGGACAGTGATCAGCCGAGAGTCTGGACAGTGAATGGACAGTCATCAGCCGACAGTCTGGACAGTGACTGGATAGCGATCAGCCGAAAGTCTGGAGAGTGAATGGACAGTGATCAGCCGACAGTCTGGACAGTGAATGGTCAGCCATCAGTGGACAGTCTGGACAGTGACTGGACAGCGATTATTGGACAGTCTGGACAGTGAATGGACAGCGATCAGCCGACAGTCTGGACAGTGAATGGTCAGCCATCAGTGGACAGTCTGGACAGTGAATGGACTGCGATCAGTGGACAGTCTGGACAGTGAATGGACAGCGATCAGCGGAGAGTGTGGACAGTGAATGGACAGTGATCAGTGGACAGTCTGTACAGTTACTGGACATCGATTACTGGACAGTCTGGATAGTGAATGGACAGCGATCAGCCGACAGTCTGGACAGTGACTGGACAGCGATCAGATGACAGTCTGGACAGTGAATGGACAGAGATCAGCGGACAGTCTGGACAGTGATCAGCCGACAGTCGGGACAGTGAATGAAGAGTGATCAGCCGACAGTGTGGACAGTGAATGGACAGCGATCAGCCGACAATCTGGACAGTGACTGTACAGCGATCAGCCGAAAGTCTGGACAGTGATCAGCCAACAGTCTGGACAGTGAAAGGACAGTGATCAGCCGACAGACTGGACAGTGACTGGACAGCGATCAGCCGACAGTCTGGAAAGTGAAAGGACAGTGATCAGCCGACAGTCTGGACAGTGACTGGACAGCTATCAGCCGACAGTCTGGACAGTGAATGGACAGCGATCAGCCGACAGTCTGGACAGTGAATGGACAGTGATCAGCGGACAGTCTGGACAGTGATCAGCCGACAGTCTGGACAGTGATCAGCCGACAGTCTGGACAGTGAAAGGACAGTGATCAGCCGACAGACTGGACAGTGACTGGACAGCGATCAGCCGATAGTCTGGACAGTGATCAGCCGACAGACTGGACAGTGACTGGACAGCTATCAGCAGACAGTCTGGACAGTGAATGGACAGCGATCAGCCGACAGTCTGGACAGTGAATGGACAGCGATCAGCGGACAGTCTGGACAGTGATCAGCCGACAGTCTGGACAGTGAATGGACAGCGATCAGCCGACAGTCTGGACAGTGAATGGACAGCGACCAGCGGACAGTCTTTACAGTGACTGGACAGCGATCAGCCGACTGTCTGGACAGTGAATGGACAGTGATCAGTGGACAGTCTGGACAGTGAAAGGACAGTGATCAGCGGACAGTCTTGACAGTGAATGACCAGTCATCAGCCGACAGTCTGGACACTGACTGGACAGCGATCAGCCGAAAGTCTGCAGAGTGAATGGACAGCGATCAGCCGACAGTCTGGACAGTGAATGGTCAGCGATCAGTGGACAGTCTGGACAGTGAATGGACAGCGATCAGTGGACAGTCTGGACAGTGAATGGACAGCGATCAGCGGACAGTGTGGACAGTGAATAGACAGTGATCAGTGGACAGTCTGTACAGTTACTGGACATCGATTACTGGACAGTCTGGACAGTGAATGGACAGCGATCAGCCGACAGTCTGGACAGTGAATGGACAGTGATCAGCGGACAGTCTGGACAGTGATCAGCCGACAGTCTGGACAGTGATCAGCCGACAGACTGGACAGTGACTGGACAGCGATCAGCCGACAGTCTGGACAGTGAAAGGACAGTGATCAGCCGACAGTCTGGACAGTGACTGGACAGCTATCAGCCGACAGTCTGGACAGTGAATGGACAGCGATCAGCCGACAGTCTGGACAGTGATCAGCCGACAGTCTGGACAGTGAATGGACAGCGATCAGCCGACAGTCTGGACAGTGAATGGACAGCGACCAGCGGACAGTCTTTACAGTGACTGGACAGCGATCAGCCGACTGTCTGGACAGTGAATGGACAGTGATCAGTGGACAGTCTGGACAGTGAATGGACAGCGATCCGTGGACAGTCTGGACAGTGAATGGACAGCGATCAGCGGACAGTGTGGACAGTGAATAGACAGTGATCAGTGGACAGTCTGTACAGTTACTGGACATCGATTACTGGACAGTCTGGACAGTGAATGGACAGCGATCAGCCGACAGTCTGGACAGTGAATGGACAGTGATCAGCGGACAGTCTGGACAGTGATCAGCCGACAGTCTGGACAGTGATCAGCCGACAGACTGGACAGTGACTGGACAGCGATCAGCCGACAGTCTGGACAGTGAAAGGACAGTGATCAGCCGACAGTCTGGACAGTGACTGGACAGCTATCAGCCGACAGTCTGGACAGTGAATGGACAGCGATCAGCCGACAGTCTGGACAGTGATCAGCCGACAGTCTGGACAGTGAATGGACAGCGATCAGCCGACAGTCTGGACAGTGAATGGACAGCGACCAGCGGACAGTCTTTACAGTGACTGGACAGCGATCAGCCGACTGTCTGGACAGTGAATGGACAGTGATCAGTGGACAGTCTGGACAGTGAAAGGACAGTGATCAGCGGACGGTGTGGACAGTGAATGGACAGTGATCAGTGGACAGTCTGTACAGTTACTGGACATCGATTACTGGACAGTCTGGACAGTGAATGGACAGCGATCAGCCGACAGTCTGGACAGTGACTGGACAGCGATCAGATGACAGTCTGGACAGTGAATGGACAGAGATCAGCGGACAGTCTGGACAGTGATCAGCCGACAGTCGGGACAGTGAATGGAGAGTGATCAGCCGACAGTGTGGACAGTGAATGGACAGCGATCAGCCGACAATCTGGACAGTGACTGGACAGCGATCAGTTGACAGCCTGGACAGTGAATGGACAGGGATCAGCCGTCAGTCTGGACAGTGACTGTACAGCGCTCAGCCGACAGTCTGGACAGTGATCAGCCAACAGTCTGGACAGTGAAAGGACAGTGATCAGCCGACAGACTGGACAGTGACTGGACTGCGATCAGCCGACAGTCTGTACAGTGAAAGGACAGTGATCAGCCGACAGTCTGGACAGTGACTGGACAGCTATCAGCCGACAGTCTGGACAGTGAATGGACAGCGATCAGCCGACAGTCTGGACAGTGAATGGACAGTGATCAGCGGACAGTCTGGACAGTGATCAGCCGACAGTCTGGACAGTGATCAGCCGATAGTCTGGACAGTGAAAGGACAGTGATCAGCCGACAGACTGGACAGTGACTGGACAGCGATCAGCCGACAGACTGGACAGTGACTGGACAGCGATCAGCCGACAGTCTGGACAGTGAAAGGACAGTGATCAGCCGACAGTCTGGACAGTTACTGGACAGCTATCAGCCGACAGTCTGGACAGTGAATGGACAGCGATCAGCCGACAGTCTGGACAGTGAATGGACAGCGATCAGCGGACAGTCTGGACAGTGATCAGCCGACAGTCTGGACAGTGAATGGACAGTGATCACCCGACAGTCTGGACAGTGAATGGACAGCGATCAGCCGACTGTCTGGACAGTGAATGGACAGTGATCAGTGGACAGTCTGGACAGTGAAAGGACAGTGATCAGCGGACAGTCTTGACAGTGAATGGACAGTCATCAGCCGATAGTCTGGACAGTGACTGGACAGCGATCAGCCGAAAGTCTGGAGAGTGAATGGACAGTGATCAGCCGACAGTCTGTACAGTGACTGGACATCGATTACTGGACAGTCTGGACAGTGAATGGACAGCGATCAGCCGACAGTCTGGACAGTGACTGGACAGCGATCAGATGACAGTCTGGACAGTGAATGGACAGAGATCAGCGGACAGTCTGGACAGTGATCAGCCGACAGTCGGGACAGTGAATGGAGAGAGATCAGCCGACAGTGTGGACAGTGAATGGACAGCGATCAGCCGACAATCTGGACAGTGACTGGACAGCGATCAGTTGACAGCCTGGACAGTGAATGGACAGGGATCAGCCGTCAGTCTGGACAGTGACAGTACAGCGCTCAGCCGACAGTCTGGACAGTGATCAGCCAACAGTCTGGACAGTGAAAGGACAGTGATCAGCCGACAGACTGGACAGTGACTGGACAGCGATCAGCCGACATTCTGTACAGTGAAAGGACAGTGATCAGCCGACAGTCTGGACAGTGACTGGACAGCTATCAGCCGACAGTCTGGACAGTGAATGGACAGCGATCAGCCGACAGTCTGGACAGTGAATGGACAGTGATCAGCGGACAGTCTGGACAGTGATCAGCCGACAGTCTGGACAGTGATCAGCCGACAGTCTGGACAGTGAAAGGACAGTGATCAGCCGACAGACTGGACAGTGACTGGACAGCGATCAGCCGACAGTCTGGACAGTGAAAGGACAGTGATCAGCCGACAGTCTGGACAGTTACTGGACAGCTATCAGCCGACAGTCTGGACAGTGAATGGACAGCGATCAGCCGACAGTCTGGACAGTGATCAGCCGACAGTCTGGAAAGTGAATGGACAGTGATCAGCCGACAGTCTGGACAGTGAATGGACAGCGATCAGCCGACTGTCTGGACAGTGAATGGACAGTGATCAGTGGACAGTCTGGACAGTGAAAGGACAGTGATCAGCGGACCGTCTTGACAGTGAATGGACAGTCATCAGCCGATAGTCTGGACAGTGACTGGACAGCGATCAGCCGAAAGTCTGGAGAGTGAATGGACAGTGATCAGCCGACAGTCTGTACAGTGACTGGACAGGGATTATTGGACAGTCTGGACAGTGAATGGACAGCGATCAGCCGACAGTCTGGACAGTGAATGGACAGCGACCAGCGGACAGTCTTTACAGTGACTGGACAGCGATCAGCCGACTGTCTGGACAGTGAATGGACAGTGATCAGTGGACAGTCTGGACAGTGAAAGGACAGTGATCAGCGGACAGTCTTGACAGTGAATGACCAGTCATCAGCCGACAGTCTGGACAGTGACTGGACAGCGATCAGCCGAAAGTCTGCAGAGTGAATGGACAGCGATCAGCCGACAGTCTGGACAGTGAATGGTCAGCGATCAGTGGACAGTCTGGACAGTGAATGGACAGCGATCAGTGGACAGTCTGGACAGTGAATGGACAGCGATCAGCGGACAGTGTGGACAGTGAATAGACAGTGATCAGTGGACAGTCTGTACAGTTACTGGACATCGATTACTGGACAGTCTGGACAGTGAATGGACAGCGATCAGCCGACAGTCTGGACAGTGAATGGACAGTGATCAGCGGACAGTCTGTACAGTGATCAGCCGACAGTCTGGACAGTGATCAGCCGACAGTCTGGACAGTGGAAGGACAGTGATCAGCCGACAGACTGGACAGTGACTGGACAGCGATCAGCCGACAGTCTGGACAGTGAAAGGACAGTGATCAGCCGACAGTCTGGACAGTGACTGGACAGCTATCAGCCGACAGTCTGGACAGTGAATGAACAGCGATCAGCCGACAGTCTGGACAGTGAATGGACAGCGATCAGCGGACAGTCTGGACAGTGATCAGCCGACAGTCTGGACAGTGAATGGACAGAGATCAGCCGACAGTCTGGACAGTGAATGGACAGCGACCAGCGGACAGTCTTTACAGTGACTGGACAGCGATCAGCCGACTGTCTGGACAGTGAATGGACAGCGATCAGCGGACGGTGTGGACAGTGAAAGGACAGTGATCAGCGGACAGTCTTGACAGTGAATGGACAGTCATCAGCCGACAGTCTGGACAGTGACTGGACAGCGATCAGCCGAAAGTCTGGAGAGTGAATGGACAGTGATCAGCCGACAGTCTGTACAGTGACTGGACAGCGATTATTGGACAGTCTGGACAGTGAATGGACAGCGATCAGCCGACAGTCTGGACAGTGAATGGTCAGCGATCAGTGGACAGTCTGGACAGTGAATGGACAGCGATCAGTGGACAGTCTGGACAGTGAATGGACAGCGATCAGCGGACGGTGTGGACAGTGAATGGACAGTGATCAGTGGACAGTCTGTACAGTTACTGGACATCGATTACTGGACAGTCTGGACAGTGAATGGACAGCGATCAGCCGACAGTCTGGACAGTGACTGGACAGCGATCAGATGACAGTCTGGACAGTGAATGGACAGAGATCAGCGGACAGTCTGGACAGTGATCAGCCGACAGTCGGGACAGTGAATGGAGAGTGATCAGCCGACAGTGTGGACAGTGAATGGACAGCGATCAGCCGAAAATCTGGACAGTGACTGGACAGCGATCAGTTGACAGCCTGGACAGTGAATGGACAGGGATCAGCCGTCAGTCTGGACAGTGACTGTACAGCGCTCAGCCGACAGTCTGGACAGTGATCAGCCAACAGTCTGGACAGTGAAAGGACAGTGATCAGCCGACAGACTGGACAGTGACTGGACAGCGATCAGCCGACAGTCTGTACAGTGAAAGGACAGTGATCAGCCGACAGTCTGGACAGTGACTGGACAGCTATCAGCCGACAGTCTGGACAGTGAATGGACAGCGATCAGCCGACAGTCTGGACAGTGAATGGACAGTGATCAGCGGACAGTCTGGACAGTGATCAGCCGACAGTCTGGACAGTGATCAGCCGATAGTCTGGACAGTGAAAGGACAGTGATCAGCCGACAGACTGGACAGTGACTGGACAGCGATCAGCCGACAGACTGGACAGTGAATGGACAGCGATCAGCCGACAGTCTGGACAGTGAAAGGACAGTGATCAGCCGACAGTCTGGACAGTGAATGGACAGCGATCAGCGGACAGTCTGGACAGTGATCAGCCGACAGTCTGGACAGTGAATGGACAGTGATCACCCGACAGTCTGGACAGTGAATGGACAGCGATCAGCCGACTGTCTGGACAGTGAATGGACAGTGATCAGTGGACAGTCTGGACAGTGAAAGGACAGTGATCAGCGGACAGTCTTGACAGTGAATGGACAGTCATCAGCCGATAGTCTGGACAGTGACTGGACAGCGATCAGCCGAAAGTCTGGAGAGTGAATGGACAGTGATCAGCCGACAGTCTGTACAGTGACTGGACATCGATTACTGGACAGTCTGGACAGTGAATGGACAGCGATCAGCCGACAGTCTGGACAGTGACTGGACAGCGATCAGATGACAGTCTGGACAGTGATCAGCCGACAGTCGGGACAGTGAATGGAGAGTGATCAGCCGACAGTGTGGACAGTGAATGGACAGCGATCAGCCGACAATCTGGACAGTGACTGGACAGCGATCAGTTGACAGCCTGGACAGTGAATGGACAGGGATCAGCGGACAGTCTGGACAGTGATCAGCCGACAGTCTGGACAGTGATCAGCCGACAGTCTGGACAGTGAAAGGACAGTGATCAGCCGACAGACTGGACAGTGACTGGACAGCGATCAGCCGACAGTCTGTACAGTGAAAGGACAGTGATCAGCCGACAGTCTGGACAGTGACTGGACAGCTATCAGCCGACAGTCTGGACAGTGAATGGACAGCGATCAGCCGACAGTCTGGACAGTGAATGGACAGTGATCAGCGGACAGTCTGGACAGTGATCAGCCGACAGTCTGGACAGTGATCAGCCGACAGTCTGGACAGTGAAAGGACAGTGATCAGCCGACAGACTGGACAGTGACTGGACAGCGATCAGCCGACAGTCTGGACAGTGAAAGGACAGTGATCAGCCGACAGTCTGGACAGTTACTGGACAGCTATCAGCCGACAGTCTGGACAGTGAATGGACAGCGATCAGCCGACAGTCTGGACAGTGAATGGACAGCGATCAGCGGACAGTCTGGACAGTGATCAGCCGACAGTCTGGAAAGTGAATGGACAGTGATCAGCCGACAGTCTGGACAGTGAATGGACAGCGATCAGCCGACTGTCTGGACAGTGAATGGACAGTGATCAGTGGACAGTCTGGACAGTGAAAGGACAGTGATCAGCGGACAGTCTTGACAGTGAATGGACAGTCATCAGCCGATAGTCTGGACAGTGACTGGACAGCGATCAGCCGAAAGTCTGGAGAGTGAATGGACAGTGATCAGCCGACAGTCTGTACAGTGACTGGACATCGATTTTTGGACAGTCTGGACAGTGAATGGACAGCGATCAGCCGACAGTCTGGACAGTGAATTGTCAGCGATCAGTGGACAGTCTGGACAGTGAATGGACAGCGATCAGTGGACAGTCTGGACAGTGAATGGACAGCGATCAGCGGACAGTGTGGACAGTGAATGGACAGTGATCAGTGGACAGTCTGTACAGTTACTGGACATCGATTACTGGACAGTCTGGACAGTGAATGGACAGCGATCAGATGACAGTCTGGACAGTGAATGGACAGAGATCAGCGGACAGTCTGGACAGTGATCAGCCGACAGTCGGGACAGTGAATGGAGAGTGATCAGCCGACAGTGTGGACAGTGAATGGACAGCGATCAGCCGACAATCTGGACAGTGACTGGACAGCGATCAGTTGACAGCCTGAACAGTGAATGGACAGGGATCAGCCGTCAGTCCGGACAGTGACTGTACAGCGCTCAGCCGACAGTCTGGACAGTGATCAGCCAACAGTCTGGAAAGTGAAAGGACAGTGATCAGCCGACAGACTGGACAGTGACTGGACAGCGATCAGCCGACAGTCTGTACAGTGAAAGGACAGTGATCAGCCGACAGTCTGGACAGTGACTGGACAGCTATCAGCCGACAGTCTGGACAGTGAATGGACAGCGATCAGCCGACAGTCTGGACAGTGAATGGACAGTGATCAGCGGACAGTCTGGACAGTGATCAGCCGACAGTCTGGACAGTGAAAGGACAGTGATCAGCCGACAGACTGGACAGTGACTGGACAGCGATCAGCCGACAGTCTGGACAGTGACTGGACAGCTATCAGCCGACAGTCTGGACAGTGAATGGACAGCGATCAGCCGACAGTCTGGACAGTGAATGGACAGCGATCAGCGGACAGTCTGGACAGTGATCAGCCGACAGTCTGGACAGTGAATGGACAGCGATCAGCCGACAGTCTGGACAGTGAATGGACAGCGACCAGCGGACAGTCTTTACAGTGACTGGACAGCGATCAGCCGACTGTCTGGACAGTGAATGGACAGTGATCAGTGGACAGTCTGGACAGTGAAAGGACAGCGATCAGCGGACAGTCTTGACAGTGAAAGGACAGTGATCAGCCGACAGTCTGGACCGTGAAAGGACAGTGATCAGCTGACAGTCTGGACAGTGACTGGACAGCCATCAGCCGACAGTCTGGACAGTGAATGGACAGCGATCAGCCGACAGTCTGAACAGTGAATGGACAGTGATCAGCGGACAGTCTGGACCGTGAAGGGACCGCGACCAGCCGACTGTCTGGACTGTGAATGGACAGCGATCACTGGACAGTCCGGACCGTGAAGGGACCGCGATCAGCGGACAGTCTGGAGAGTGATCAGCCGAGACTCTGGACAGTGAATGGACAGTCATCAGCCGACAGTCTGGACAGCGACTGGACAGCGATCAGCCGAAAGTCTGGACAGTGAATGGACAGTGATCAGCGGACTGTCTGGAGAGTGAATGGACAGTGATCAGCCGACAGTCTGTACAGTGACTGGACAGAGGTTATTGGACAGTCTGGACAGTTAATGGACAGCGATCAGCCGACAGTCTGGACAGTGAATGGTCAGCGATCAGTGGACAGTCTGGACAGTGAATGGACAGCGATCAGTGGACAGTCTGGACAGTGAATGGACAGCGATCAGCGGACAGTGTGGACAGTGAATGGACAGTGATCAGCCGACAGTCTGTACAGTTACTGGACAGCGATTACTGGACAGTCTGGACAGTGAATGGACAGCGATCAGCCGACAGTCTGGACAGTGATTGGACAGCGATCAGTGGACAGTCTGGACAGTGAATTGATACCGATTAGTGGACAGTCTGGACAGTGAATGGACTGCGATCA
Organism: Hypanus sabinus; assembly: GCF_030144855.1. Classification (NCBI taxonomy): domain Eukaryota; kingdom Metazoa; phylum Chordata; class Chondrichthyes; order Myliobatiformes; family Dasyatidae; genus Hypanus; species Hypanus sabinus. The sequence goes on from NC_082713.1 coordinate 2,996,922, forward strand.
GTGTACAGTCTGGACTGAGAATGGACCACGATCAGCGGATAGTCTGGACAGTGACTGGACAGCGATCAGCCGACATTCTGTACAGTGAATGGACAGTGACCAGCGGACAGTCTGGACAGTGATCAGCCGACAGTCTGGACAGTGGAAGGACAGTGATCAGCCGACAGACTGGGCAGTGACTGGACAGCGATCAGCCGACAGTATGGACAGTGAATGGACAGCGATCAGCCGACAATCTGGACGGTGACTGTACAGCGATCAGCCGAATGTCTGGACAGTGATCAGCCAACAGTCTGGACAGTGAAAGGACAGTGATCAGCCGACAGACTGGACAGTGACTGGACAGCGATCAGCCGACAGTCTGGACAGTGAAAGGACAGTGATCAGCCGACAGTCTGGACAGTGCCTGGACAGCTATCAGCCGACAGTCTGGACAGTGAATGGACAGCGATCAGCCGACAGTCTGGACAGTGAATGGACAGCGATCAGCCGACAGTCTGGACAGTGATCAGCCGACAGTCTGGACAGTGATCAGCCGACAGTTTGGACAGTGAAAGGACAGTGATCAGCCGACAGACTGGACAGTGACTGGACAGCGATCAGCCGACTGTCTGGACAGTGAAAGGACAGTGATCAGCCGACAGTCTGGACAGTGACTGGACAGCTATCAGCCGACAGTCTGGACAGTGAATGGACAGCGATCAGCCGACAGTCTGGACAGTGAATGGACAGCGATCAGCGGACAGTCTGGACAGTGATCAGCCGACAGTCTGGACAGTGAATGGACAGCGATCAGCCGACAGTCTGGACAGTGAATGGACAGCGACCAGCGGACAGTCTTTACAGTGACTGGACAGCGATCAGCCGACTGTCTGGACAGTGAATGGACAGTGATCAGTGGACAGTCTGGACAGTGAAAGGACAGTGATCAGCGGACAGTCTTGACAGTGAATGGACAGACATCAGCCGACAGTCTGGACAGTGACTGGACAGCGATCAGCCGAAAGTCTGGAGAGTGAATGGACAGTGATCAGCCGACAGTCTGTACAGTGACTGGACAGCGATTATTGGACAGTCTGGACAGTGAATGGACAGCGATCAGCCGACAGTCTGGACAGTGAATGGTCAGCGATCAGTGGACAGTCTGGACAGTGAATGGACAGCGATCAGTGGACAGTCTGGACAGTGAATGGACAGCGATCAGCGGACAGTGTGGACAGTGAATGGACAGTGATCAGTGGACAGTCTGTACAGTTACTGGACATCGATTACTGGACAGTCTGGACAGTGAATGGACAGCGATCAGCGACAGTCTGGACAGTGAATGGACAGTGATCAGCGGACAGTCTGGACAGTGATCAGCCGACAGTCTGGACAGTGATCAGCCGACAGTCTGGACAGTGGAAGGACAGTGATCAGCCGACAGACTGGACAGTGACTGGACAGCGATCAGCCGACAGTCTGGACAGTGAAAGGACAGTGATCAGCCGACAGTCTGGACAGTGACTGGACAGCTATCAGCCGACAGTCTGGACAGTGAATGGACAGCGATCAGCCGACAGTCTGGACAGTGAATGGACAGCGATCAGCGGACAGTCTGGACAGTGATCAGCCGACAGTCTGGACAGTGAATGGACAGCGATCAGCCGACAGTCTGGACAGTGAATGGACAGCGACCAGCGGACAGTCTTTACAGTGACTGGACAGCGATCAGCCGACTGTCTGGACAGTGAATGGACAGTGATCAGTGGACAGTCTGGACAGTGAAAGGACAGTGATCAGCGGACAGTCTTGACAGTGAATGGACAGTCATCAGCCGACAGTCTGGACAGTGACTGGACAGCGATCAGCCGAATGTCTGGACAGTGAAAGGACAGTGATCAGCCGACAGTCTGGACAGTGACTGGACAGCTATCAGCCGACAGTCTGGACAGTGAATGGACAGCGATCAGCCGACAGTCTGGACAGTGAATGGACAGCGATCAGCGGACAGTCTGGACAGTGATCAGCCGACAGTCTGGACAGTGAATGGACAGCGATCAGCCGACAGTCTGGACAGTGAATGGACAGCGACCAGCGGACAGTCTTTACAGTGACTGGACAGCGATCAGCCGACTGTCTGGACAGTGAATGGACAGTGATCAGTGGACAGTCTGGACAGTGAAAGGACAGTGATCAGCGGACAGTCTTGACAGTGAATGGACAGTCATCAGCCGACAGTCTGGACAGTGACTGGACAGCGATCAGCCGAATGTCTGGAGAGTGAATGGACAGTGATCAGCCGACAGTCTGTACAGTGACTGGACAGCGATTATTGGACAGTCTGGACAGTGAATGGACAGCTATCAGCCGACAGTCTGGACAGTGAATGGTCAGCGATCAGTGGACAGTCTGGACAGTGAATGGACAGCGATCAGTGGACAGTCTGGACAGTGAATGGACAGCGATCAGCGGACGGTGTGGACAGTGAATGGACAGTGATCAGTGGACAGTCTGTACAGTTACTGGACATCGATTACTGGACAGTCTGGACAGTGAATGGACAGCGATCAGCCGACAGTCTGGACAGTGACTGGACAGCGATCAGATGACAGTCTGGACAGTGAATGGACAGAGATCAGCGGACAGTCTGGACAGTGATCAGCCGACAGTCGGGACAGTGAATGGAGAGTGATCAGCCGACAGTGTGGACAGTGAATGGACAGCGATCAGCCGACAATCTGGACAGTGACTGGACAGCGAGCAGTTGACAGCCTGGACAGTGAATGGACAGGGATCAGCCGTCAGTCTGGACAGTGACTGTACAGCGCTCAGCCGACAGTCTGGACAGTGATCAGCCAACAGTCTGGACAGTGAAAGGACAGTGATCAGCCGACAGACTGGACAGTGACTGGACAGCGATCAGCCGACAGTCTGTACAGTGAAAGGACAGTGATCAGCCGACAGTCTGGACAGTGACTGGACAGCTATCAGCCGACAGTCTGGACAGTGAATGGACAGCGATCAGCCGACAGTCTGGACAGTGAATGGACAGTGATCAGCGGACAGTCTGGACAGTGATCAGCCGACAGTCTGGACAGTGATCAGCCGATAGTCTGGACAGTGAAAGGACAGTGATCAGCCGACAGACTGGACAGTGACTGGACAGCGATCAGCCGACAGTCTGGACAGTGAAAGGACAGTGATCAGCCGACAGTCTGGACAGTTACTGGATAGCTATCAGCCGACAGTCTGGACAGTGAATGGACAGCGATCAGCCGACAGTCTGTACAGTGAATGGACAGCGATCAGCGGACAGTCTGGACAGTGATCAGCCGACAGTCTGGACAGTGAATGGACAGTGATCAGCCGACAGTCTGGACAGTGAATGGACAGCGATCAGCCGACTGTCTGGACAGTGAATGGACAGTGATCAGTGGACAGTCTGGACAGTGAAAGGACAGTGTTCAGCGGACAGTCTTGACAGTGAATGGACAGTCATCAGCCGATAGTCTGGACAGTGACTGGACAGCGATCAGCCGAAAGTCTGGAGAGTGAATGGACAGTGATCAGCCGACAGTCTGTACAGTGACTGGACATCGATTACTGGACAGTCTGGACAGTGAATGGACAGCGATCAGCCGACAGTCTGGACAGTGACTGGACAGCGATCAGATGACAGTCTGGACAGTGAATGGACAGAGATCAGCGGACAGTCTGGACAGTGATCAGCCGACAGTCGGGACAGTGAATGGAGAGTGATCAGCCGACAGTGTGGACAGTGAATGGACAGCGATCAGCCGACAATCTGGACAGTGACTGGACAGCGATCAGTTGACAGCCTGGACAGTGAATGGACAGGGATCAGCCGTCAGTCTGGACAGTGACTGTACAGCGCTCAGCCGACAGTCTGGACAGTGATCAGCCAACAGTCTGGACAGTGAAAGGACAGTGATCAGCCGACAGACTGGACAGTGACTGGACTGCGATCAGCCGACAGTCTGTACAGTGAAAGGACAGTGATCAGCCGACAGTCTGGACAGTGACTGGACAGCTATCAGCCGACAGTCTGGACAGTGAATGGACAGCGATCAGCCGACAGTCTGGACAGTGAATGGACAGTGATCAGCGGACAGTCTGGACAGTGATCAGCCGACAGTCTGGACAGTGATCAGCCGACAGTCTGGACAGTGAAAGGACAGTGATCAGCCGACAGACTGGACAGTGACTGGACAGCGATCAGCCGACAGTCTGGACAGTGAAAGGACAGTGATCAGCCGACAGTCTGGACAGTGACTGGACAGCTATCAGCCGACAGTCTGGACAGTGAATGGACAGCGATCAGCCGACAGTCTGGACAGTGAATGGACAGCGATCAGCGGACAGTCTGGACAGTGATCAGCCGACAGTCTGGAAAGTGAATGGACAGTGATCAGCCGACAGTCTGGACAGTGAATGGACAGCGATCAGCCGACTGTCTGGACAGTGAATGGACAGTGATCAGTGGACAGTCTGGACAGTGAAAGGACAGTGATCAGCGGACAGTCTTGACAGTGAATGGACAGTCATCAGCCGATAGTCTGGACAGTGACTGGACAGCGATCAGCCGAAAGTCTGGAGAGTGAATGGACAGTGATCAGCCGACAGTCTGTACAGTGACTGGACAGCGATTATTGGACAGTCTGGACAGTGAATGGACAGCGTTCAGCCGACAGTCTGGACAGTGAATGGTCAGCGATCAGTGGACAGTCTGGACAGTGAATGGACAGCGATCAGTGGACAGTCTGGACAGTGAATGGACAGCGATCAGCGGACAGTGTGGACAGTGAATGGACAGTGATCAGTGGACAGTCTGTACAGTTACTGGACATCGATTACTGGACAGTCTGGACAGTGAATGGACAGCGATCAGATGACAGTCTGGACAGTGAATGGACAGAGATCAGCGGACAGTCTGGACAGTGATCAGCCGACAGTCGGGACAGTGAATGGAGAGTGATCAGCCGACAGTGTGGACAGTGAATGGACAGCGATCAGCCGACAATCTGGACAGTGACTGGACAGCGATCAGTTGACAGCCTGAACAGTGAATGGACAGGGATCAGCCGTCAGTCCGGACAGTGACTGTACAGCGCTCAGCCGACAGTCTGGACAGTGATCAGCCAACAGTCTGGAAAGTGAAAGGACAGTGATCAGCCGACAGACTGGACAGTGACTGGACAGCGATCAGCCGACAGTCTGTACAGTGAAAGGACAGTGATCAGCCGACAGTCTGGACAGTGACTGGACAGCGATCAGCCGACAGTCTGGACAGTGAATGGACAGTGATCAGCGGACAGTCTGGACAGTGATCAGCCGACAGTCTGGACAGTGATCAGCCGACAGTCTGGACAGTGAAAGGACAGTGATCAGCCGACAGACTGGACAGTGACTGGACAGCGATCAGCCGACAGTCTGGACAGTGACTGGACAGCTATCAGCCGACAGTCTGGACAGTGAATGGACAGCGATCAGCCGACAGTCTGGACAGTGAATGGGCAGCGATCAGCGGACAGTCTGGACAGTGATCAGCCGACAGTCTGGACAGTGAATGGACAGCGATCAGCCGACAGTCTGGACAGTGAATGGACAGCGACCAGCGGACAGTCTTTACAGTGACTGGACAGCGATCAGCCGACTGTCTGGACAGTGAATGGACAGTGATCAGTGGACAGTCTGGACAGTGAAAGGACAGTGATCAGCGGACAGTCTTGACAGTGAAAGGACAGTGATCAGCCGACAGTCTGGACCGTGAAAGGACAGTGATCAGCTGACAGTCTGGACATTGACTGGACAGCCATCAGCCGACAGTCTGGACAGTGAATGGACAGCGATCAGCCGACAGTCTGAACAGTGAATGGACAGTGATCAGCGGACAGTCTGGACCGTGATCAGCCGACAGTCTGGAAAGTGAATGGACAGTGATCAGCCGACAGTCTGGACAGTGAATGGACAGCGATCAGCCGACTGTCTGGACAGTGAATGGACAGTGATCAGTGGACAGTCTGGACAGTGAAACGACAGTGATCAGCGGACAGTCTTGACAGTGAATGGACAGTCATCAGCCGATAGTCTGGACAGTGACTGGACAGCGATCAGCCGAAAGTCTGGAGAGTGAATGGACAGTGATCAGCCGACAGTCTGTACAGTGACTGGACAGCGATTATTGGACAGTCTGGACAGTGAATGGACAGCGTTCAGCCGACAGTCTGGACAGTGAATGGTCAGCGATCAGTGGACAGTCTGGACAGTGAATGGACAGCGATCAGTGGACAGCCTGGACAGTGAATGGACAGCGATCAGCGGACAGTGTGGACAGTGAATGGACAGTGATCAGTGGACAGTCTGTACAGTTACTGGACATCGATTACTGGACAGTCTGGACAGTGAATGGACAGCGATCAGATGACAGTCTGGACAGTGAATGGACAGAGATCAGCGGACAGTCTGGACAGTGATCAGCCGACAGTCGGGACAGTGAATGGAGAGTGATCAGCCGACAGTGTGGACAGTGAATGGACAGCGATCAGCCGACAATCTGGACAGTGACTGGACAGCGATCAGTTGACAGCCTGAACAGTGAATGGACAGGGATCAGCCGTCAGTCCGGACAGTGACTGTACAGCGCTCAGCCGACAGTCTGGACAGTGATCAGCCAACAGTCTGGAAAGTGAAAGGACAGTGATCAGCCGACAGACTGGACAGTGACTGGACAGCGATCAGCCGACAGTCTGTACAGTGAAAGGACAGTGATCAGCCGACAGTCTGGACAGTGACTGGACAGCGATCAGCCGACAGTCTGGACAGTGAATGGACAGTGATCAGCGGACAGTCTGGACAGTGATCAGCCGACAGTCTGGACAGTGATCAGCCGACAGTCTGGACAGTGAAAGGACAGTGATCAGCCGACAGACTGGACAGTGACTGGACAGCGATCAGCCGACAGTCTGGACAGTGACTGGACAGCTATCAGCCGACAGTCTGGACAGTGAATGGACAGCGATCAGCCGACAGTCTGGACAGTGAATGGGCAGCGATCAGCGGACAGTCTGGACAGTGATCAGCCGACAGTCTGGACAGTGAATGGACAGCGATCAGCCGACAGTCTGGACAGTGAATGGACAGCGACCAGCGGACAGTCTTTACAGTGACTGGACAGCGATCAGCCGACTGTCTGGACAGTGAATGGACAGTGATCAGTGGACAGTCTGGACAGTGAAAGGACAGTGATCAGCGGACAGTCTTGACAGTGAAAGGACAGTGATCAGCCGACAGTCTGGACCGTGAAAGGACAGTGATCAGCTGACAGTCTGGACAGTGACTGGACAGCCATCAGCCGACAGTCTGGACAGTGAATGGACAGCGATCAGCCGACAGTCTGAACAGTGAATGGACAGTGATCAGCGGACAGTCTGGACCGTGATGGGACCGCGATCAGCCGACTGTCTGGACTGTGAATGGACAGCGATCACTGGACAGTCTGGACCGTGAAGGGACCGCGATCAGCGGACAGTCTGGAGAGTGACTGGACAGTGATCAGCGGACAGTCTGGACAGTGATCAGCCGAGAGTCTGGACAGTGAATGGACAGTCATCAGCCGACAGTCTGGACAGCGACTGGACAGCGATCAGCCGAAAGTCTGGACAGTGAATGGACAGTGATCAGCGGACTGTCTGGAGAGTGAATGGACAGTGATCAGCCGACAGTCTGTACAGTGACTGGACAGAGATTATTGGACAGTCTGGACAGTTAATGGACAGCGATCAGCCGACAGTCTGGACAGTGAATGGTCAGCGATCAGTGGACAGTCTGGACAGTGAATGGACAGCGATCAGTGGACAGTCTGGACAGTGAATGGACAGCGATCAGCGGACAGTGTGGACAGTGAATGGACAGTGATCAGCCGACAGTCTGTACAGTTACTGGACAGCGATTACTGGACAGTCTGGACAGTGAATGGACAGCGATCAGCCGACAGTCTGGACAGTGATTGGAGAGCGATCAGTGGACAGTCTGGACAGTGAATTGATACCGATTAGTGGACAGTCTGGACAGTGAATGGACTGCGATCAGTGTACAGTCTGGACAGAGAATTGACCACGATCAGCGGATAGTCTGGACAGTGACTGGACAGCGATCAGCCGACATTCTGTACAGTGAATGGACAGTGACCAGCGGACAGTCTCGACAGTGATCAGCCGACAGTCTGGACAGTGGAAGGACAGTGATCAGCCGACAGACTGGGCAGTGACTGGACAGCGATCAGCCGACAGTATGGACAGTGAATGGACAGTGATCAGCGGACAGTCTGGACAGTGATCACCCGACAGTCTGGACAGTGAAAGGACAGTGATCAGCCGACAGTTTGGACAGTGAATGGACAGCGATCAGCCGACAGTCTGGACAGTGAATGGTCAGCGATCAGTGGACAGTCTGGACAGTGAATGGACAGTGATCAGCCGACAGTCTGGAGAGTGAATGGACCGCGATCAGCCGACAGTCTGGACAGTGAATGGACCGCGATCAGCGGATGGTCTGGACAGTGACTGGACAGCGATCAGCCGACAGTCTGGACAGTGAATGGACAGTGATCAGGGGACAGTCTGGACAGTGATCAGCCGACAGTCTGGACAGTGAAAGGACAGTGATCAGCCGACAGACTGGACAGTGACTGGACAGCGATCAGTGGACAGTCTGGACAGTGAATGGACAGCGATCAGCGGACAGTCTGGAGAGTGACTGGACAGCGATCAGCCTACAGTCTGGACAGTGAATGGACAGTGATCAGCGGACAGTCTGGACAGTGATCAGCCGACAGTCTGGACAGTGAATGGACAGTGATCAGGGGACAGTCTGGACAGTGATCAGCCGACAGTCTGGACAGTGAAAGGACAGTGATCAGCCGACAGACTGGACAGTGACTGGAAAGCGATCAGCCGACAGTTTGGACAGTGAATGGACAGCGATCAGCCGACAGTCTGGATAGTGAATGGACAGCGATCAGCGGACTGTCTGGAGAGTGACTGGACAGCGATCAGCCGACAGTCTGGACAGTGAATGGACAGTGATCGGCGGACAGTCTGGACAGTGATCAGCCGACAGTCTGGACAGTGAAAGGACAGTGATCAGCCGACAGTCTTGACAGTGAATGGACAGTGATCAGGGGACAGTCTGGACAGTGATCAGCCGACAGTCTGGACAGTGAAAGGACAGTGATCAGCCGACAGACTGGACAGTGACTGGACAGCGATCAGCCGACACTCTGGTCAGTTAATGGACAGCGATCAGTGGACAGTCTGGACAGTGAATGGACAGCGATCAGCGGACAGTCTGGAGAGTGACTGGACAGCGAACAGCCTACAGTCTGGACAGTGAATGGACAGTGATCAGCGGACAGTCTGGACAGTGATCAGCCGACAGTCTGGACAGTGAATGGACAGTGATCAGGGGACAGTCTGGACAGTGATCAGCCGACAGTCTGGACAGTGAAAGGACAGTGATCAGCCGACAGACTGGACAGTGACTGGAAAGCGATCAGCCGACAGTTTGGACAGTGAATGGACAGCGATCAGCCGACAGTCTGGATAGTGAATGGACAGCGATCAGCGGACTGTCTGGAGAGTGACTGGACAGCGATCAGCCGACAGTCTGGACAGTGAATGGACAGTGATCAGCGGACAGTCTGGACAGTGATCAGCCGACAGTCTGGACAGTGAAAGGACAGTGATCAGCCGACAGACTGGACAGTGACTGGAAAGCGATCAGCCGACAGTTTGGACAGTGAATGGACAGCGATCAGCCGACAGTCTGGATAGTGAATGGACAGCGATCAGCGTACTGTCTGGAGAGTGACTGGACAGCGATCAGCCGACAGTCTGGACAGTGAATGGATAGTGATCAGCGGACAGTCTGGACAGTGATCAGCCGACAGTCTGGACAGTGACAGGACAGCGATCAGGCGACAGTCTGGACTGTGAATGGACAGTAATCAGCGGACAGTCTGGACCGTGAATGGACAGTGATCAGCCGACAGTCTGGACAGTGATCAGCCGACAGTCTGGGCAGTGAATGGACAGCGATCAGCGGACAGTCTGGAGAGTGACTGGACAGCGATCAGATGACAGTCGGGACAGTGAATGGAGAGTGATCAGCCGACAGTGTGGACAGTGAATGGACAGCGATCAGCCGACAATCTGGACAGTGACTGGACAGCGATCAGTTGACAGCCTGAACAGTGAATGGACAGGGATCAGCCGTCAGTCTGGACAGTGACTGTACAGCGCTCAGCCGACAGTCTGGACAGTGATCAGCCAACAGTCTGGACAGTGACTGGACAGCGATCAGCCGACAGTCTGTACAGTGAAAGGACAGTGATCAGCCGACAGTCTGGACAGTGACTGGACAGCTATCAGAAGACAGTCTGGACAGTGAATGGACAGCGATCAGCCGACAGTCTGGACAGTGAATGGACAGTGATCAGCGGACAGTCTGGACAGTGATCAGCCGACAGTCTGGACAGTGATCAGCCGACAGTCTGGACAGTGAAAGGACAGTGATCAGCCGACAGACTGGACAGTGACTGGACAGCGATCAGCCGACAGTCTGGACAGTGACTGGACAGCGATCAGCGGACAGTCTGGACAGTGATCAGCCGACAGTCTGGACAGTGAATGGACAGCGATCAGCCGACAGTCTGGACAGTGAATGGACAGCGATCAGCGGACAGTCTGGACAGTGATCAGCCTACAGTCTGGACAGTGAATGGACAGCGATCAGCCGACAGTCTGGACAGTGAATGGACAGCGACCAGCGGACAGTCTTTACAGTGACTGGACAGCATCAGCCGACTGTCTGGACAGTGAATGGACAGTGATCAGTGGACAGTCTGGACAGTGAAAGGACAGTGATCAGCGGACAGTCTTGACAGTGAAAGGACAGTGATCTGCCGACAGTCTGGACCGTGAAAGGACAGTGATCAGCTGACAGTCTGGACAGTGACTGGACAGCCATCAGCCGACAGTCTGGACAGTGAATGGACAGCGATCAGCCGACAGTCTGAACAGTGAATGGACAGTGATCAGCGGACAGTCTGGACCGTGAAGGGACCGCGATCAGCCGACTGTCTGGACTGTGAATGGACAGCGATCACTGGACAGTCTGGACCGTGAAGGGACCGCGATCAGCGGACAGTCTGGAGAGTGACTGGACAGTGATCAGTGGACAGTCTGGACAGTGATCAGCCGAGAGTCTGGACAGTGAATGGACAGTCATCAGCCGACAGTCTGGACAGCGACTGGACAGCGATCAGCCGAAAGTCTGGACAGTGAATGGACAGTGATCAGCGGAGTGTCTGGAGAGTGAATGGACAGTGATCAGCCGACAGTCTGTACAGTGACTGGACAGAGATTATTGGACAGTCTGGACAGTAAATGGACAGCGATCAGCCGACAGTCTGGACAGTGAATGGTCAGCGATCAGTGGACAGTCTGGACAGTGAATGGACAGCGATCAGTGGACAGTCTGGACAGTGAATGGACAGCGATCAGCGGACAGTGTGGACAGTGAATGGACAGTGATCAGCCGACAGTCTGTACAGTTACTGGACAGCGATTACTGGACAGTCTGGACAGTGAATGGACAGCGATCAGCCGACAGTCTGGACATTGATTGGACAGCGATCAGTGGACAGTCTGGACAGTGAATTGATACCGATTAGTGGACAGTCTGGACAGTGAATGGACTGCGATCAGTGTACAGTCTGGACAGAGAATGGACCACGATCAGCAGATAGTCTGGACAGTGACTGGACAGCGATCAGCCGACATTCTGTACAGTGAATGGACAGTGACCAGCGGACAGTCTGGACAGTGATCAGCCGACAGTCTGGACAGTGGAAGGACAGTGATCAGCCGACAGACTGGGCAGTGACTGGACAGCGATCAGCCGACAGTATGGACAGTGAATGGACAGTGATCAGCGGACAGTCTGGACAGTGATCACCCGACAGTCTGGACAGTGAAAGGACAGTGATCAGCCGACAGTTTGGACAGTGAGTGGACAGCGTTCAGCCGACAGTCTGGACAGTGAATGGTCAGCGATCAGTGGACAGTCTGGACAGTGAATGGACAGTGATCAGCCGACAGTCTGGAGAGTGAATGGACCGCGATCAGCCGACAGTCTGGACAGTGAATGGACCGCGATCAGCGGATGGTCTGGACAGTGACTGGACAGCGATCAGCCGACAGTCTGGACAGTGAATGGACAGTGATCAGGGGACAGTCTGGACAGTGATCAGCCGACAGTCTGGACAGTGAAAGGACAGTGATCAGCCGACAGACTGGACAGTGACTGGACAGCGATCAGCCGACACTCTGGTCAGTTAATGGACAGCGATCAGTGGACAGTCTGGAAAGTGAATGGACAGCGATCAGCGGACAGTCTGGAGAGTGACTGGACAGCGATCAGCCTACAGTCTGGACAGTGAATGGACAGTGATCAGCGGACAGTCTGGACAGTGATCAGCCGACAGTCTGGACAGTGAATGGACAGTGATCAGGGGACAGTCTGGACAGTGATCAGCCGACAGTCTGGACAGTGAAAGGACAGTGATCAGCCGACAGACTGGACAGTGACTGGACAGCGATCAGCCGACAGTTTGGACAGTGAAAGGATAGCGATCAGCCGACAGTCTGGATAGTGAATGGACAGCGATCAGCGGACTGTCTGGAGAGTGACTGGACAGCGATCAGCCGACGGTCTGGACAGTGAATGGACAGTGATCAGCGGACAGTCTGGACAGTGATCAGCCGACAGTCTGGACAGTGAAAGGACAGTGATCAGCCGACAGTCTGGACAGTGACTGGAAAGCGATCAGCCGACAGTTTGGACAGTGAATGGACAGCGATCAGCCGACAGTGTGGATAGTGAATGGACAGTGATCAGCGGACTGTCTGGAGAGTGACTGGACAGAGATCAGCCTACAGTCTGGACAGTGAATGGACAGTGATCAGCGGACAGTCTGGACAGTGACAGGACAGCGATCAGGCGACAGTCTGGACTGTGAATGGACAGTAATCAGCGGACAGTCTGGACCGTGAATGGACAGTGATCAGCCGACAGTCTGGACAGTGATCAGCCGGCAGTCTGGGCAGTGAATGGACAGCGATCAGCGGACAGTCTGGAGAGTGACTGGACAGCGATCAGATGACAGTCTGGACAGTGAATGGACAGAGATCAGCGGACAGTCTGGACAGTGATCAGCCGACAGTCGGGACAGTGAATGGAAAGTGATCAGCGGACAGTCTGGACAGTGATCAGCCGACAGTCTGGACAGTGAATGGACAGTGATCAGGGGACAGTCTGGACAGTGATCAGCCGACAGTCTGGACAGTGAAAGGACAGTGATCAGCCGACAGTCTGGGCAGTGAATGGACAGCGATCAGCCGACAATCTGGACAGTGACTGGACAGCGATCAGTGGACAGCCTGGACAGTGAATGGACAGGGATCAGCCGTCAGTCTGGACAGTGACTGGGCAGCGCTCAGCCGACAGTCTGGACAGTGATCAGCCGACAGTCTGGACAGTGAAAGGACAGTGATCAGCCGACAGACTGGACAGTGACTGGACAGCGATCAGCCGACAGTCTGCACAGTGAAAGGACAGCGATCAGCCGACAGTCTGGACAGTGAATGGACAGTGATCAGCGGACAGTCTGGACAGTGATCAGCCGACAGTCTGGACAGTGATCAGCCGACAGACTGGACAGTGAAAGGACAGTGATCAGCCGACAGACTGGACAGTGACTGGACAGCGATCTGCCGACAGTCTGGACAGTGAAAGGACAGTGATCAGCCGACAGTCTGGACAGTGACTGGACAGCTATCAGCCGACAGTCTGGACAGAGAATGGACAGCGATCAGCCGACAGTCTGGACAGTGATCAGCGGACAGTCTGGACAGTGATCAGCCGACAGTCTGGACAGTGAATGGACAGCGATCAGCCGACAGTCTGGACAGTGAATGGACAGCGATCAGCGGACAGTCTTTACAGTGACTGGACAGCGATCAGCCGACTGTCTGGACAGTGAATGGACAGTGATCAGTGGACAGTCTGGACAGTGAAAGGACAGTGATCAGCGGACAGTCTGGACAGTGAAAGGACAGTGATCAGTCGACAGTCTGGACAGTGAATGGACAGCGATCAGCCGACAGACAGAACAGTGAATGGACAGCGATCACTGGACAGTCTGGACCGTGAAGGGACCGCGATCAGCGGACAGTCTTGACAGTGAAAGGACAGTGATCAGCCGACAGTCTGGACCGTGAAAGGACAGTGATCAGCCGACTGTCTGGACTGTGAATGGTCAGCGATCACTGGACAGTCTGGACCGTGAAGGGACCGCGATCAGCGGACAGTCTGGAGAGTGACTGGACAGTGATCAGCGGACAGTCTGGACAGTGATCAGCCGAGAGTCTGGACAGTGAATGGACAGTCATCAGCCGACAGTCTGGACAGCGACTGGACAGCGATCAGCCGAAAGTCTGGACAGTGAATGGACAGTGATCAGCGGACTGTCTGGAGAGTGAATGGACAGTGATCAGCCGACAGTCTGTACAGTGACTGGACAGAGATTATTGGACAGTCTGGACAGTGAATGGACAGCGATCAGCCGACAGTCTGGACAGTGAATGGTCAGCGATCAGTGGACAGTCTGGACAGTGAATGGACAGCGATCAGTGGACAGTCTGGACAGTGAATGGACAGCGATCAGCGGACAGTGTGGACAGTGAATGGACAGTGATCAGCCGACAGTCTGTACAGTTACTGGACAGCGATTACTGGACAGTCTGGACAGTGAATGGACAGCGATCAGCCGACAGTCTGGACAGTGATTGGACAGAGATCAGTGGACAGTCTGGACAGTGAATGGACTGCGATCAGTGTACAGTCTGGACAGAGAATGGACCACGATCAGCGGATAGTCTGGACAGTGACTGGACAGCGATCAGCCGACATTCTGTACAGTGAATGGACAGTGACCAGCGGACAGTCTGGACAGTGATCAGCCGACAGTCTGGACAGTGGAAGGACAGTGATCAGCCGACAGACTGGGCAGTGACTGGACAGCGATCAGCCGACAGTATGGACAGTGAATGGACAGTGATCAGCGGACAGTCTGGACAGTGATCACCCGACAGTCTGGACAGTGAAAGGACAGTGATCAGCCGACAGTTTGGACAGTGAATGGACAGCGATCAGCCGACAGTCAGGACAGTGAATGGTCAGCGATCAGTGGACAGTCTGGACAGTGAATGGACAGTGATCAGCCGACAGTCTGGAGAGTGAATGGACCGCGATCAGCCGACAGTCTGGACAGTGAATGGACCGCGATCAGCGGATGGTCTGGACAGTGACTGGACAGCGATCAGCCGACAGTCTGGACAGTGAATGGACAGTGATCAGGGGACAGTCTGGACAGTGATCAGCCGACAGTCTGGACAGTGAAAGGACAGTGATCAGCCGACAGACTGGACAGTGACTGGACAGCGATCAGCCGACACTCTGGTCAGTTAATGGACAGCGATCAGTGGACAGTCTGGACCGTGAATGGACAGCGATCAGCGGACAGTCTGGAGAGTGACTGGACAGCGATCAGCCTACAGTCTGGACAGTGAATGGACATTGATCAGCGGACAGTCTGGACAGTGATCAGCCGACAGTCTGGACAGTGAATGGACAGTGATCAGGGGACAGTCTGGACAGTGATCAGCCGACAGTCTGGACAGTGAAAGGACAGTGATCAGCCGACAGACTGGACAGTGACTGGAAATCAATCAGCCGACAGTTTGGACAGTGAATGGACAGCGATCAGCCGACAGTCTGGATAGTGAATGGACAGCGATCAGCGGACTGTCTGGAGAGTGACTGGACAGCGATCAGCCGACAGTCTGGACAGTGAATGGACAGTGATCAGCGGACAGTCTGGACAGTGATCAGCCGACAGTCTGGACAGTGAAAGGACAGTGATCAGCCGACAGTCTGGACAGTGACTGGAAAGCGATCAGCCGACAGTTTGGACAGTGATTGGACAGCGATCAGCCGACAGTCTGGATAGTGAATGGACAGCGATCAGCGGACTGTCTGGAGAGTGACTGGACAGCGATCAGCCGACAGTCTGGACAGTGAATGGACAGTGATCAGCGGACAGTCTGGACAGTGACAGGACAGCGATCAGGCGACAGTCTGGACTGTGAATGGACAGTAATCAGCGGACAGTCTGGACCGTGAATGGACAGTGATCAGCCGACAGTCTGGACAGTGATCAGCCGACAGTCTGGGCAGTGAATGGACAGCGATCAGCGGACAGTCTGGAGAGTGACTGGACAGCGATTAGATGACAGTCTGGACAGTGAATGGACAGAGATCAGCGGACAGTCTGGACAGTGATCAGCCGACAGTCGGGACAGTGAATGCAGAGTGATCAGCCGACAGTGTGGACAGTGAATGGACAGCGATCAGCCGACAATCTGGACAGTGACTGGACAGCGATCAGTGGACAGCCTGGACAGTGAATGGACAGGGATCAGCCGTCAGTCTGGACAGTGACTGGGCAGCGCTCAGCCGACAGTCTGGACAGTGATCAGCCGACAGTCTGGACAGTGAAAGGACAGTGATCAGCCGACAGACTGGACAGTGACTGGACAGCGATCAGCCGACAGTCTGGACAGTGAAAGGACAGTGATCAGCCGACAGTCTGGACAGTGACTGGACAGCTGTCAGCCGACAGTCTGGACAGTGAATGGACAGCGATCAGCCGACAGTCTGGACAGTGAATGGACAGTGATCAGCGGACAGTCTGGACAGTGATCAGCCGACAGTCTGGACAGTGAAAGGACAGTGATCAGCCGACAGACTGGACAGTGACTGGACAGCGATCTGCCGACAGTCTGGACAGTGAAAGGACAGTGATCAGCCGACAGTCTGGACAGTGACTGGACAGCTATCAGCCGACAGTCTGGGCAGAGAATGGACAGCGATCAGCCGACAGTCTGGACAGTGATCAGCGGACAGTCTGGACAGTGATCAGCCGACAGTCTGGACAGTGAATGGACAGCTATCAGCCGACAGTCTGGACAGTGAATGGACAGCCATCAGCGGACAGTCTTTACAGTGACTGGACAGCGATCAGCCGACTGTCTGGACAGTGAATGGACAGTGATCAGTGGACAGTCTGGACAGTGAAAGGACAGTGATCAGCGGACAGTCTGGACAGTGAAAGGACAGTGATCAGCCGACAGTCTGTACAGTGAATGGACAGCGATCAGCCGACAGACTGAACAGTGAATGGACAGCGATCACTGGACAGTCTGGACCGTGAAGGCACCGCGATCAGCGGACAGTCTGGAGAGTGACTGGACAGTGATCAGCGGACAGTCTGGACAGTGATCAGCCGAGAGTCTGCACAGTGAATGGACAGTCATCAGCCGACAGTCTGGACAGTGACTGGACAGCGATCAGCCGAAAGTCTGGACAGTGAATGGACAGTGATCAGCGGACTGTCTGGAGAGTGAATGGACAGTGATCAGCCGACAGTCTGTACAGTGACTGGACAGCGATCATTGGACAGTCTGGACAGTGAATGGACAGCGATCAGCCGACAGTCTGGACAGTGAATGGTCAGCGATCAGTGGACAGTCTGGACAGTGAATGGACAGCGATCAGTGGACAGTCTGGACAGTGAATGGACAGCGATCAGCGGACAGTGTGGACAGTGAATTGACAGTGATCAGCCGGCAGTCTGTACAGTTACTGGACATCGATTACTGGATAGTCTGGACAGTGAATGGACAGCGATCAGCCGACAGTCTGGACAGTGACTGGACAGCGATCAGATGACAGTCTGGACAGTGAATGGACAGAGATCAGCGGACAGTCTGGACAGTGATCAGCCGAGAGTCGGGACAGTGAATGGAGAGTGAATAGCCGACAGTGTGGACAGTGAATGGACAGCGATCAGCCTACAATCTGGACAGTGACTGGACAGCGATCAGTGGACAGCCTGGACAGTGAAAGGACAGTGATCAGCCGACAGTCTGGACAGTGACTGGAAAGCGATCAGCCGACAGTTTGGACAGTGAATGGACAGCGATCAGCCGACAGTCTGGATAGTGAATGGACAGCGATCAGCGGACTGTCTGGAGAGTGACTGGACAGCGATCAGCCGACAGTCTGGACAGTGAATGGACAGTGATCAGCGGACAGTCTGGACAGTGACAGGACAGCGATCAGGCGACAGTCTGGACTGTGAATGGACAGTAATCAGCGGACAGTCTGGACCGTGAATGGACAGTGATCAGCCGACAGTCTGGACAGTGATCAGCCGACAATCTGGGCAGTGAATGGACAGTGATCAGCCGACAGTCTGGATAGTGAATGGACAGCGATCAGTGGACAGTCTGGACAGTGTATTGATACCGAATAGTGGACACTCTGGACAGTGCATGGACAGTAATCTGCGGACAGTCTGGACCGTGAATGGACAGTGATCAGTCGACAGTCTGGACAGTGACTGGACAGCGATCAGTGGACAGTCTGGACAGTGAATGGACAGCGATCAGCGGACAGTCTGGATAGTGACTGGACAGCGATCAGATGACAGTCTGGACAGTGAATGGACAGAGAACAGCGTACAGTCTGGACAGTGATCAGCCGACAGACGGGACAGTGAATAGAGAGTGATCAGCCGACAGTGTGGACAGTGAATGGACAGCGATCAGCCGACAATCTGGACAGTGACTGGACAGCGATCAGTGGACAGCCTGGACAGTGAATGGACAGGGATCAGCCGTCAGTCTGGACAGTGACTGGACGGCGCTCAGCCGACAGTCTGGACAGTGATCAGCCGACAGTCTGGACAGTGAAAGGACAGTGATCAGCCGACTGACTGGACAGTGACTGGACAGCGATCAGCCGACAGTCTGGACAGTGAAAGGACAGTGATCAGCCGACAGTCTGGACAGTGACTGGACAGCTATCAGCCGACAGTCTGGACAGTGAATGGACAGCGATCAGCCGACAGTCTGGACAGTGAATGGACAGTGATCAGCGGACAGTCTGGACAGTGATCAGCCGACAGTCTGGACAGTGATCAGCCGACAGTCTGGACAGTGAAAGGACAGTGATCAGCCGACAGACTGGACAGTGACTGGACAGCGATCTGCCGACAGTCTGGACAGTGAAAGGACAGTGATCAGCCGACAGTCTGGACAGTGACTGGACAGCTATCAGCCGACAGTCTGGACAGAGAATGGACAGCGATCAGCCGACAGTCTGGACCGTGATCAGCGGACAGTCTGGACAGTGATCAGCCGACAGTCTGGACAGTGAATGGACAGCGATCAGCCGACAGTCTGGACAGTGAATGGACAGCAATCAGCGGACAGTATTTACAGTGACTGGACAGCGATCAGCCGACTGTCTGGACAGTGAATGGACAGTGATCAGTGGACAGTCTGGACAGTGAAAGGACAGTGATCAGCGGACAGTCTGGACAGTGAAAGGACAGTGATCAGCCGACAGTCTGGACAGTGAATGGGCAGCGATCAGCCGACAGTCTGAACAGTGAATGGACAGCGATCACTGGACAGTCTGGACCGTGAAGGGACCGCGATCAGCGGACAGTCTGGAGAGTGACTGGACAGTGATCAGCGGACAGTCTGGACAGTGATCAGCCGAGAGTCTGGACAGTGAATGGACAGTCATCAGCCGACAGTCTGGACAGCGACTGGACAGCGATCAGCCGAAAGTCTGGACAGTGAATGGACAGTGATCAGCGGACTGTCTGGAGAGTGAATGGACAGTGATCAGCCGACAGACTGTACAGTGACTGGACAGCGATTATTGGACAGTCTGGACAGTGAATGGTCAGCGATCAGTGGACAGTCTGGATAGTGAATGGACAGCGATCAGCGGATAGTCTGGACAGTGACTGGACAGCGATCAGCCGACTGTCTGGACAGTGAATGGACAGCGATCAGCCGACAGTCTGGACAGTGAATGGACAGTGATCAGCGGACAGTCTGGACCCTGATCAGCCGACAGTCTGGACAGTGATCAGCCGAAAGTCTGGACAGTGAAAGGACAGTGATCAGCCGACAGACTGGACAGTGACTGGACAGCGATCTGCCGACAGTCTGGACAGTGAAAGGACAGTGATCAGCCGACAGTCTGGACAGTGACTGGACAGCTATCAGCCGACAGTCTGGACAGAGAATGGACAGCGATCAACCGACAGTCTGGACAGTGATCAGCGGACAGTCTGGAGAGTGATCAGCCGACAGTCTGGACAGTGAATGGACAGCGATCAGCCGACAGTCTGGACAGTGAATGGACAGCGATCAGCGGACAGTCTTTACAGTGACTGGACAGCGATCAGCCGACTGTCTGGACAGTGAATGGACAGTGATCAGCCGACAGTCTGGACAGTGAATGGACAGCGATCAGCCGACAGTCTGAACAGTGAATGGACAGCGATCACTGGACAGTCTGGACCGTGAAGGGACCGCGATCAGCGGACAGTCTGGAGAGTGACTGGACTGTGATCAGCGGACAGTCTGGACAGTGATCAGCCGAGAGTCTGGACAGTGAATGGACAGTCATCAGCCGACAGTCTGGACCGTGACTGAACAGCGATCAGCCGAAAGTCTGGACAGTGAATGGACAGTGATCAGCCGACAGTCTGTACAGTGACTGGACAGCGATTATTGGACAGTCTGGACAGTGAATGGACAGCGATCAGCCGACAGTCTGGACAGTGAATGGTCAGCGATCAGTGGACAGTCTGGACAGTGAATGGACAGCGATCAGTGGACAGTCTGGACAGTGAATGGACAGCGATCAGCGGACAGTGTGGACAGTGTATGGACAGTGATCAGCCGACAGTCTGTACAGTTACTGGACATCGATTACTGGACAGTCTGGACAGTGAATGGACAGCGATCAGCCGACAGTCTGGACAGTGACTGGACAGCGATCAGATGACAGTCTGGACAGTGAATGAACAGAGATCAGCGGACAGTCTGGACAGTGATCAGCCGACAGTCGGGACAGTGAATGGAGAGTGATCAGCCGACAGTGTGGACAGTGAATGGACAGCGATCAGCCGACAATCTGGACAGTGACTGGACAGTGATCAGTGGACAGCCTGGACAGTGAATGGACAGGGATCAGCCGTCAGTCTGGACAGTGACTGTACAGTGCTCAGCCGACAGTCTGGACAGTGATCAGCCAACAGTCTGGACAGTGAAAGGACAGTGATCAGCCGACAGAATGGACAGTGACTGGACAGCGATCAGCCGACAGTCTGGACAGTGAAAGGACAGTGATCAGCCGACAGTCTGGACAGTGACTGGACAGCTATCAGCCGACAGTCTGGACAGTGAATGGACAGCGATCAGCCGACAGTCTGGACAGTGAATGGACAGTGATCAGCGGACAGTCTGGACAGTGATCAGCCGACAGTCTGGACAGTGATCAGCCGACAGTCTGGACAGTGAAAGGACAGTGATCAGCCGACAGACTGGACAGTGACTGGACAGCGATCTGCCGACAGTCTGGACAGTGAAAGGACAGTGATCAGCCGACAGTCTGGACAGTGACTGGACAGCTATCAGCCGACAGTCTGGACAGTGAATGGACAGCGATCAGCCGACAGTCTGGACAGTGAATGGACAGCGATCAGCGGACAGTCTTTACAGTGACTGGACAGCGATCAGCCGACTGTCTGGACAGTGAATGGACAGTGATCAGTGGACAGTCTGGACAGTGAAAGGACAGTGATCAGCGGACAGTCTGGACAGTGAAAGGACAGTGATCAGCCGACATTCTGGACAGTGAATGGACAGCGATCAGCCGACAGTCTGAACAGTGAATGGACAGCGATCACTGGACAGTCTGGACCGTGAAGGGACCGCGATCAGCGGACAGTCTGGGGAGTGACTGGACAGTGATCAGCGGACAGTCTGGACAGTGATCAGCCGAGAGTCTGGACAGTGAATGGACAGTCATCAGCCGACAGTCTGGACCGTGACTGGACTGCGATCAGCCGAAAGTCTGGACAGTGAATGGACAGTGATCAGCGGACTGTCTGGAGAGGGAATGGACAGTGATCAGCCGACAGTCTGTACAGTGACTGGACAGCGATTATTGGACAGTCTGGACAGTGAATGGACAGCGATCCGCCGACAGTCTGGACAGTGAATGGTCAGCGATCAGTGGACAGTCTGGACAGTGAATGGACAGCGATCAGTGTACAGTCTGGACAGTGAATGGACAGCGATCAGCGGACAGTGTGGACATTGAATGGACAGTGATCAGCCGACAGTCTGTACAGTTACTGGACATCGATTACTGGACAGTCTGGACAGTGAATGGACAGCGATCAGCCGACAGTCTGGACAGTGACTGGACAGCGATCAGATGACAGTCTGGACAGTGAATGGACAGAGATCAGCGGACAGTCTGGACAGTGATCAGCCGACAGTCGGGACAGTGAATGGAGAGTGATCAGCCGACAGTGTGGACAGTGAATGGACAGCGATCAGCCGACAATCTGGACAGTGACTGGACAGCGATCAGTGGACAGCCTGGACAGTGAATAGACAGGGATCA
This sequence comes from Hypanus sabinus, assembly GCF_030144855.1. Taxonomy (NCBI): domain Eukaryota; kingdom Metazoa; phylum Chordata; class Chondrichthyes; order Myliobatiformes; family Dasyatidae; genus Hypanus; species Hypanus sabinus. Next base: position 3,019,608 of record NC_082713.1, read on the forward strand.
GCCGTCAGTCTGGACAGTGACTGTACAGCGCTCAGCCGACAGTCTGGACAGTGAAAGGACAGTGATCAGCCGACAGTCTGGACAGTGACTGGACAGCTATCAGCCGACAGTCTGGACAGTGAATGGACAGCGATCAGCCGACAGTCTGGACAGTGAATGGACAGTGATCAGCGGACAGTCTGGACAGTGATCAGCCGACAGTCTGGACAGTGATCAGCCGACAGTCTGGACAGTGAAAGGACAGTGATCAGCCGACAGACTGGACAGTGACTGGACAGCGATCAGCCGACAGTCTGGTCAGTGAAAGGACAGTGATCAGCCGACAGTCTGGACAGTGACTGGACAGCTATCAGCCGACAGTCTGGACAGTGATTGGACAGCGATCAGCCGACAGTCTGGACAGTGAATGGACAGCGATCAGCGGACAGTCTGGACAGTGATCAGCCGACAGGCTGGACAGTGAATGGACAGCGATCAGCCGACAGTCTGGACAGTGAATGGACAGCGATCAGCGGACAGTCCTTACAGTGACTGGACAGCGATCAGCCGACAGTCTGGACCGTGAAAGGACAGTGATCAGCTGACAGTCTGGACAGAGACTGGACAGCCATCAGCCGACAGTCTGGACAGTGAATGGACAGCGATCAGCCGACAGTCTGGACAGTGAATGGACAGCAATCAGCCGACAGTCTGAACAGTGAATGGACAGTGATCAGCGGACAGTCTGGACCGTGAAGGGACCGCGATCAGCCGACTGTCTGGACTGTGAATGGACAGCGATCACTGGACAGTCTGGACCGTGAAGGGACCGCGATCAGCGGACAGTCTGGAGAGTGACTGGACAGTGATCAGCGGACAGTCTGGACAGTGATCAGCCGAGAGTCTGGACAGTGAACGGACAGTCATCAGCCGACAGTCTGGACAGCGACTGGACAGCGATCAGCCGAAAGTCTGGACAGTGAATGGACAGTGATCAGCGGACTGTCTGGAGAGTGAATGGACAGTGATCAGCCGACAGACTGTACAGTGACTGGACAGCGATTATTGGACAGTCTGGACAGTGAATGGACAGCGATCAGCCTACAGTCTGGACAGTGAATGGTCAGCGATCAGTGGACAGTCTGGATAGTGAATGGACAGCGATCAGCGGATAGTCTGGACAGTGACTGGACAGCGATCAGCCGACAGTCTGGACAGTGAATGGACAGCGATCAGCCGACAGTCTGGACAGTGAATGGACAGTGATCAGCGGACAGTCTGGACAGTGATCAGCCGACAGTCTGGACAGTGATCAGCCGACAGTCTGGACAGTGAAAGGACAGTGATCAGCCGACAGACTGGACAGTGACTGGACAGCGATCTGCCGACAGTCTGGACAGTGAAAGGACAGTGATCAGCCGACAGTCTGGACAGTGACTGGACAGCTATCAGCCGACAGTCTGGGCAGAGAATGGACAGCGATCAGCCGACAGTCTGGACCGTGATCATCGGACAGTCTGGACAGTGATCAGCCGACAGTCTGGACAGTGAATGGACAGCGATCAGCCGACAGTCTTGACAGTGAATGTACAGCGATCAGCGGACAGTCTTTACAGTGACTGGACAGCGATCAGCCGACTGTCTGGACAGTGAATGGACAGTGATCAGTGGACAGTATGGACAGTGAAAGGACAGTGATCAGCGGACAGTCTGGACAGTGAAAGGACAGTGATCAGCCGACAGTCTGGACAGTGAATGGGCAGCGATCAGCCGACAGTCTGAACAGTGAATGGACAGCGATCACTGGACAGTCTGGACCGTGAAGGGACCGCGATCAGCGGACAGTCTGGAGAGTGACTGGACAGTGATCAGCGGACAGTCTGGACAGTGATCAGCCGAGAGTCTGGACAGTGAATGGACAGTCATCTGCCGACAGTCTGGACCGTGACTGGACAGCGATCAGCCGAAAGTCTGGACAGTGAATGGACAGTGATCAGCGGACTGTCTGGAGAGTGAATGGACAGTGATCAGCCGACAGTCTGTACAGTGACTGGACAGCGATTATTGGACAGTCTGGACAGTGAATGGACAGCGATCAGCCGACAGTCTGGACAGTGAATGGTCAGCGATCAGTGGACAGTCTGGACAGTGAATGGACAGCGATCAGTGGACAGTCTGGACAGTGAATGGACAGCGATCAGCGGACAGTGTGGACAGTGAATGGACAGTGCTCAGCCGACAGTCTGTACAGTTACTGGACATCGATTACTGGACAGTCTGGACAGTGAATGGACAGCGATCAGCCGACAGTCTGGACAGTGACTGGACAGCGATCAGATGACAGTCTGGACAGTGAATGGACAGAGATCAGCGGACAGTCTGGACAGTGATCAGCCGACAGTCGGGACAGTGAATGGAGAGTGATCAGCCGACAGTGTGGACAGTGAATGGACAGCGATCAGCCGACAATCTGGACAGTGACTGGACAGCGATCAGTGGACAGCCTGGACAGTGAATGGACAGGGATCAGCCGTCAGTCTGGACAGTGACTGTACAGTGCTCAGCCGACAGTCTGGACAGTGATCAGCCAACAGTCTGGACAGTGAAAGGACAGTGATCAGCCGACAGAATGGACAGTGACTGGACAGCGATCAGCCGACAGTCTGGACAGTGAAAGGACAGTGATCAGCCGACAGTCTGGACAGTGACTGGACAGCTATCAGCCGATAGTCTGGACAGTGAATGGACAGCGATCAGCCGACAGTCTGGACTGTGAATGGACAGTGATCAGCGGACAGTCTGGACAGTGATCAGCCGACAGTCTGGACAGTGATCAGCCGACAGTCTGGACAGTGAAAGGACAGTGATCAGCCGACAGACTGGACAGTGACTGGACAGCGATCAGCCGACAGTCTGGGCAGTGAAAGGACAGTGATCAGCCGACAGTCTGGACAGTGACTGGACAGCTATCAGCCGACAGTCTGGACAGTGAATGGACAGCGATCAGCCGAAAGTCTGGACAGTGAATGGACAGCGATCAGCGGACAGTCTTTACAGTGACTGGACAGCGATCAGCCGACTGTCTGGACAGTGAATGGACAGTGATCAGTGGACAGTCTGGACAGTGAAAGGACAGTGATCAGCGGACAGTCTGGACAGTGAAAGGAGAGTGATCAGCCGACATTCTGGACAGTGAATGGACAGCGATCAGCCGACAGTCTGAACAGTGAATGGACAGCGATCACTGGACAGTCTGGACCGTGAAGGGACCGCGATCAGCGGACAGTCTGGAGAGTGACTGGACAGTGATCAGCGGGCAGTCTGGACAGTGATCAGCCGAGAGTCTGGACAGTGAATGGACAGTCATCAGCCGACAGTCTGGACCGTGACTGGACAGCGATCAGCCGAAAGTCTGGACAGTGAATGGACAGTGATCAGCGGACTGTCTGGAGAGTGAATGGACAGTGATCAGCCGACAGTCTGTACAGTGACTGGACAGCGATTATTGGACAGTCTGGACAGTGAATGGACAGCGATCAGCCAACAGTCTGGACAGTGAATGGTCAGCGATCTGTGGACAGTCTGGACAGTGAATGGACAGCGATCAGTGGACATTCTGGACAGTGAATGGACAGCGATCAGCGGACAGTGTGGACAGTGAATGGACAGTGATCAGCCGACAGTCTGTACAGTTACTGGACATCGATTACTGGACAGTCTGGACAGTGAATGGACAGCGATCAGCCGACAGTCTGGACAGTGACTGGACAGCGATCAGATGACAGTCTGGACAGTGAATGGACAGAGATCAGCGGACAGTCTGCACAGTGATCAGCCGACAGTCGGGACAGTGAATGGAGAGTGATCAGCCGACAGTCTGGACTGTGAATGGACAGCGATCAGCCGACAATCTGGACAGTGACTGGACAGCGATCAGTGGACAGCCTGGACAGTGAATAGACAGGGATCAGCCGTCAGTCTGGACAGTGACTGTACAGCGCTCAGCCGACAGTCTGGACAGTGATCAGCCAACAGTCTGGACAGTGAAAGGACAGTGATCAGCCGACAGACTGGACAGTGACTGGACAGCGATCAGCCGACAGTCTGGACAGTGAAAGGACAGTGATCAGCCGACAGTCTGGACAGTGACTGGACAGCTATTAGCCGACAGTCTGGACAGTGAATGGACAGCGATCAGCCGACAGTCTGGACAGTGAATGGACAGTGATCAGCGGACAGTCTGGACAGTGATCAGCCGACAGTCTGGACAGTGATCAGCCGAGAGTCTGGACAGTGAATGGACAGTCATCAGCCGACAGTCTGGACAGCGACTGGACAGCGATCAGCCGAAAGTCTGGACAGTGAATGGACAGTGATCAGCGGACTGTCTGGAGAGTGAATGGACAGTGATCAGCCGACAGACTGTACAGTGACTGGACAGCGATTATTGGACAGTCTGGACAGTGAATGGACAGCGATCAGCCTACAGTCTGGACAGTGAATGGTCAGCGATCAGTGGACAGTCTGGACAGTGAATGGACAGCGATCAGTGGACAGTCTGGACAGTGACTGGACAGCGATCAGCGGACAGTGTGGACAGTGAATGGACAGTGATCAGCCGACAGTCTGTACAGTTACTGGACAGCGATTACTGGACAGTCTGGACAGTGAATGGACAGCGATCAGCGGACAGTCTGGACAGTGATCAGCCGACAGTCTGGACAGTGAATGGACAGCGATCAGCCGACAGTCTGGACAGTGAATGGACAGCGATCAGCCGACAGTCTGAACAGTGAATGGACAGCGATTAGCCGACTGTCTGGACAGTGAATGGACAGTGATCAGTGGACAGTCTGGACAGTGAAAGGACAGTGATCAGCGGACAGTCTGGACAGTGAAAGGAGAGTGATCAGCCGACATTCTGGACAGTGAATGGACAGCGATCAGCCGACAGTCTGAACAGTGAATGGACAGCGATCACTGGACAGTCTGGACCGTGAAGGGACCGCGATCAGCGGACAGTCTGGAGAGTGACTGGACAGTGATCAGCGGGCAGTCTGGACAGTGATCAGCCGAGAGTCTGGACAGTGAATGGACAGTCATCAGCCGACAGTCTGGACCGTGACTGGACAGCGATCAGCCGAAAGTCTGGACAGTGAATGGACAGTGATCAGCGGACTGTCTGGAGAGTGAATGGACAGTGATCAGCCGACAGTCTGTACAGTGACTGGACAGCGATTATTGGACAGTCTGGACAGTGAATGGACAGCGATCAGCCAACAGTCTGGACAGTGAATGGTCAGCGATCTGTGGACAGTCTGGACAGTGAATGGACAGCGATCAGTGGACAGTCTGGACAGTGAATGGACAGCGATCAGCGGACAGTGTGGACAGTGAATGGACAGTGATCAGCCGACAGTCTGTACAGTTACTGGACATCGATTACTGGACAGTCTGGACAGTGAATGGACAGCGATCAGCCGACAGTCTGGACAGTGACTGGACAGCGATCAGATGACAGTCTGGACAGTGAATGGACAGAGATCAGCGGACAGTCTGGACAGTGATCAGCCGACAGTCTGGTCAGTGAAAGGACAGTGATCAGCCGACAGTCTGGACAGTGACTGGGCAGCTATCAGCCGACAGTCTGGACAGTGAATGGACAGCGATCAGCCGACAGTCTGGACAGTGAATGGACAGCGATCAGCGGACAGTCTGGACAGTGATCAGCCGACAGTCTGGACAGTGAATGGACAGCGATCAGCCGACAGTCTGGACAGTGAATGGACAGCGATCAGCGGACAGTCTTTACAGTGACTGGACAGCGATCAGCCGACTGTCTGGACAGTGAATGGACAGTGATCAGTGGACAGTCTGGACAGTGAAAGGACAGTGATCAGCGGACAGTCTTGACAGTGAAAGGACAGTGATCAGCCGACAGTCTGGACCGTGAAAGGACAGTGATCAGCTGACAGTCTGGACAGAGACTGGACAGCCATCAGCCGACAGTCTGGACAGTGAATGGACAGCGATCAGCCGACAGTCTGGACAGTGAATGGACAGCGATCAGCCGACAGTCTGAACAGTGAATGGACAGTGATCAGCGGACAGTCTGGACCGTGAAGGGACCGCGATCAGCCGACTGTCTGGACTGTGAATGGACAGCGATCACTGGACAGTCTGGACCGTGAAGGGACCGCGATCAGCGGACAGTCTGGAGAGTGACTGGACAGTGATCAGCGGACAGTCTGGACAGTGATCAGCCGAGAGTCTGGACAGTGAATGGACAGTCATCAGCCGACAGTCTGGACAGCGACTGGACAGCGATCAGCCGAAAGTCTGGACAGTGAATGGACAGTGATCAGCGGACTGTCTGGAGAGTGAATGGACAGTGATCAGCCGACAGACTGTACAGTGACTGGACAGCGATTATTGGACAGTCTGGACAGTGAATGGACAGCGATCAGCCTACAGTCTGGACAGTGAATGGTCAGCGATCAGTGGACAGTCTGGACAGTGAATGGACAGCGATCAGTGGAGAGTCTGGACAGTGACTGGACAGCGATCAGCGGACAGTGTGGACAGTGAATGGACAGTGATCAGCCGACAGTCTGTACAGTTACTGGACAGCGATTACTGGACAGTCTGGACAGTGAATGGACAGCGATCAGCCGACAGTCTGGACAGTGATTGGACAGCGATCAGTGGACAGTCTGGACAGTGAATTGATACCGATTAGTGGACAGTCTGGACAGTGAATGGACTGCGATCAGTGTACAGTCTGGACAGAGAATGGACCGCGATCAGCGGATAGTCTGGACAGTGACTGGACAGCGATCAGCCGACATTCTGTACAGTGAATGGACAGTGACCAGCGGACAGTCTGGACAGTGATCAGCCGACAGTCTGGACAGTGGAAGGACAGTGATCAGCCGACAGACTGGGCAGTGACTGGACAGCGATCAGCCGACAGTCTGGACAGTGAAAGGACAGTGATCAGCGGACAGTCTGGACAGTGATCACCCGACAGTCTGGACAGTGAAAGGACAGTGATCAGCCGACAGTTTGGACAGTGAATGGACAGCGATCAGCCGACAGTCTGGACAGTGAATGGTCAGCGATCAGTGGACAGTCTGGACAGTGAATGGACAGTGATCAGCCGACAGTCTGGAGAGTGACTGGACAGCGATGAGCCGACAGTCTGGACAGTGAATGGACAGTGATCAGGGGACAGTCTGGACAGTGATCAGCCGACAGTCTGGACAGTGAAAGGACAGTGATCAGCCGACAGACTGGACAGTGACTGGACAGCGATCAGCCGACACTCTGGTCAGTTAATGGACAGCGATCAGTGGACAGTCTGGACAGTGAATGGACAGCGATCAGCGGACAGTCTGGAGAGTGACTGGACAGCGATCAGTGGACAGCCTGGACAGTGAATAGACAGGGATCAGCCGTCAGTCTGGACAGTGACTGTACAGCGCTCAGCCGACAGTCTGGACAGTGATCAGCCAACAGTCTGGACAGTGAAAGGACAGTGATCAGCCGACAGACTGGACAGTGACTGGACAGCGATCAGCCGACAGTCTGGACAGTGAAAGGACAGTGATCAGCCGACAGTCTGGACAGTGACTGGACAGCTATTAGCCGACAGTCTGGACAGTGAATGGACAGCGATCAGCCGACAGTCTGGACAGTGAATGGACAGTGATCAGCGGACAGTCTGGACAGTGATCAGCCGACAGTCTGGACAGTGATCAGCCGAGAGTCTGGACAGTGAATGGACAGTCATCAGCCGACAGTCTGGACAGCGACTGGACAGCGATCAGCCGAAAGTCTGGACAGTGAATGGACAGTGATCAGCGGACTGTCTGGAGAGTGAATGGACAGTGATCAGCCGACAGACTGTACAGTGACTGGACAGCGATTATTGGACAGTCTGGACAGTGAATGGACAGCGATCAGCCTACAGTCTGGACAGTGAATGGTCAGCGATCAGTGGACAGTCTGGACAGTGAATGGACAGCGATCAGTGGACAGTCTGGACAGTGACTGGACAGCGATCAGCGGACAGTGTGGACAGTGAATGGACAGTGATCAGCCGACAGTCTGTACAGTTACTGGACAGCGATTACTGGACAGTCTGGACAGTGAATGGACAGCGATCAGCGGACAGTCTGGACAGTGATCAGCCGACAGTCTGGACAGTGAATGGACAGCGATCAGCCGACAGTCTGGACAGTGAATGGACAGCGATCAGCCGACAGTCTGAACAGTGAATGGACAGCGATTAGCCGACTGTCTGGACAGTGAATGGACAGTGATCAGTGGACAGTCTGGACAGTGAAAGGACAGTGATCAGCGGACAGTCTGGACAGTGAAAGGAGAGTGATCAGCCGACATTCTGGACAGTGAATGGACAGCGATCAGCCGACAGTCTGAACAGTGAATGGACAGCGATCACTGGACAGTCTGGACCGTGAAGGGACCGCGATCAGCGGACAGTCTGGAGAGTGACTGGACAGTGATCAGCGGGCAGTCTGGACAGTGATCAGCCGAGAGTCTGGACAGTGAATGGACAGTCATCAGCCGACAGTCTGGACCGTGACTGGACAGCGATCAGCCGAAAGTCTGGACAGTGAATGGACAGTGATCAGCGGACTGTCTGGAGAGTGAATGGACAGTGATCAGCCGACAGTCTGTACAGTGACTGGACAGCGATTATTGGACAGTCTGGACAGTGAATGGACAGCGATCAGCCAACAGTCTGGACAGTGAATGGTCAGCGATCTGTGGACAGTCTGGACAGTGAATGGACAGCGATCAGTGGACAGTCTGGACAGTGAATGGACAGCGATCAGCGGACAGTGTGGACAGTGAATGGACAGTGATCAGCCGACAGTCTGTACAGTTACTGGACATCGATTACTGGACAGTCTGGACAGTGAATGGACAGCGATCAGCCGACAGTCTGGACAGTGACTGGACAGCGATCAGATGACAGTCTGGACAGTGAAAGGACAGTGATCAGCCGACAGTCTGGACAGTGACTGGGCAGCTATCAGCCGACAGTCTGGACAGTGAATGGACAGCGATCAGCCGACAGTCTGGACAGTGAATGGACAGCGATCAGCGGACAGTCTGGACAGTGATCAGCCGACAGTCTGGACAGTGAATGGACAGCGATCAGCCGACAGTCTGGACAGTGAATGGACAGCGATCAGCGGACAGTCTTTACAGTGACTGGACAGCGATCAGCCGACTGTCTGGACAGTGAATGGACAGTGATCAGTGGACAGTCTGGACAGTGAAAGGACAGTGATCAGCGGACAGTCTTGACAGTGAAAGGACAGTGATCAGCCGACAGTCTGGACCGTGAAAGGACAGTGATCAGCTGACAGTCTGGACAGAGACTGGACAGCCATCAGCCGACAGTCTGGACAGTGAATGGACAGCGATCAGCCGACAGTCTGGACAGTGAATGGACAGCGATCAGCCGACAGTCTGAACAGTGAATGGACAGTGATCAGCGGACAGTCTGGACCGTGAAGGGACCGCGATCAGCCGACTGTCTGGACTGTGAATGGACAGCGATCACTGGACAGTCTGGACCGTGAAGGGACCGCGATCAGCGGACAGTCTGGAGAGTGACTGGACAGTGATCAGCGGACAGTCTGGACAGTGATCAGCCGAGAGTCTGGACAGTGAATGGACAGTCATCAGCCGACAGTCTGGACAGCGACTGGACAGCGATCAGCCGAAAGTCTGGACAGTGAATGGACAGTGATCAGCGGACTGTCTGGAGAGTGAATGGACAGTGATCAGCCGACAGACTGTACAGTGACTGGACAGCGATTATTGGACAGTCTGGACAGTGAATGGACAGCGATCAGCCTACAGTCTGGACAGTGAATGGTCAGCGATCAGTGGACAGTCTGGACAGTGAATGGACAGCGATCAGTGGACAGTCTGGACAGTGACTGGACAGCGATCAGCGGACAGTGTGGACAGTGAATGGACAGTGATCAGCCGACAGTCTGTACAGTTACTGGACAGCGATTACTGGACAGTCTGGACAGTGAATGGACAGCGATCAGCCGACAGTCTGGACAGTGATTGGACAGCGATCAGTGGACAGTCTGGACAGTGAATTGATACCGATTAGTGGACAGTCTGGACAGTGAATGGACTGCGATCAGTGTACAGTCTGGACAGAGAATGGACCGCGATCAGCGGATAGTCTGGACAGTGACTGGACAGCGATCAGCCGACATTCTGTACAGTGAATGGACAGTGACCAGCGGACAGTCTGGACAGTGATCAGCCGACAGTCTGGACAGTGGAAGGACAGTGATCAGCCGACAGACTGGGCAGTGACTGGACAGCGATCAGCCGACAGTCTGGACAGTGAAAGGACAGTGATCAGCGGACAGTCTGGACAGTGATCACCCGACAGTCTGGACAGTGAAAGGACAGTGATCAGCCGACAGTTTGGACAGTGAATGGACAGCGATCAGCCGACAGTCTGGACAGTGAATGGTCAGCGATCAGTGGACAGTCTGGACAGTGAATGGACAGTGATCAGCCGACAGTCTGGAGAGTGACTGGACAGCGATCAGCCGACAGTCTGGACAGTGAATGGACAGTGATCAGGGGACAGTCTGGACAGTGATCAGCCGACAGTCTGGACAGTGAAAGGACAGTGATCAGCCGACAGACTGGACAGTGACTGGACAGCGATCAGCCGACACTCTGGTCAGTTAATGGACAGCGATCAGTGGACAGTCTGGACAGTGAATGGACAGCGATCAGCGGACAGTCTGGAGAGTGACTGGACAGCGATCAGCCTACAGTCTGGACAGTGAATGGACAGTGATCAGCGGACAGTCTGGACAGTGATCAGCCGACAGTCTGGACAGTGAATGGACAGTGATCAGGGGACAGTCGGGACAGTGATCAGCCGACAGTCTGGACAGTGAAAGGACAGTGATCAGCCGACAGACTGGACAGTGACTGGACAGCGATCAGCCGACACTCAGTTAATGGACAGCGATCAGTGGACAGTCTGGACAGTGAATGGACAGCGATGAGCAGACAGTCTGGACAGTGAATGGACTGTGATCAGCGGACAGTCTGGAGAGTGACTGGACAGTGATCAGCCGACAGTCTGGACAGTGACTGGACAGCGATCAGTGGACAGTCTGGACAGTGACTGGACAGCGATCAGTGGACCGTCTGGACAGTGAATGGACAGCGATCAGCCGACAGTCTGGACAGTGACTGGACAGTGATTAGTGGACAGTCTTGACAGTGTCTGGACAGCGATCAGTGGACAGTCTGGACAGTGAATGGACAGTGCCGCTAGGAGCGGAAGATGATGACGATGTGATTGCAGGTGAAACATGGAGGAAGTAATGAACGACACTACTGAATTCACGAAGCCACGTTGAGCAGAGAAATTTCTTGTTGAATAACGTCGGCCTTCTGAACGTTGAACAATTTACCCCACAGGGTGCTGAATCTTCATGTATGTATATGTATATAAATATTTGAATATTATGTAAGTCTATGTAATCTATCTAAAATATAGCACAGAACAGGCCATTCTGGCCCATAGTCCCTGTGCACAGCAATCTACCTACATTTAACCTTGGTCTCATCAGAGGACAATTCACAATCATCAGTTAACTTTCCAAGCGGTACCTCTTTGGACTTTGAAAGGAAATTGGAGCACGCGGAGGAAACCAGCGCGGTAACAGGGAGAAAATAAAAACTCCTTTTTATTGAGTCGGAATTGAGTTCCACACTCTGACGCTGCCAGCAGTGAAGTGTCGCACTAACCGCTACGCGACCATGGACAATCCTCACTTTATCCGTTTGCTGTACGCCGCCTTCCATCCTTTTGTTCTTACTGTGCGCCTCCTTCTCGGTTCCCCACTCCCATGTCCAAATAATACACGAGGAAGAGGAGATTTTTCTCGCAAGTTGTATTTTTTTCCAGTAGAGTCAGGGTGCTGTGGGCGGTATTTCGTTGCCTTTCGTTTTTCCTGGAGTCCGTGGCGGTAAATTGGGAATCGGCCAGAACGGTCTTTGCGTGGACAATACATGGCGGAAGCCGAAGGCGCTGCGTGGAATTGGAGCGCAGTCGCCGGGAGGCCGCGGGGAGCTCGCCCGACCCACCACTGGGTGACAATTCACTTTTGAAAGAAGTGTCGATTGTCTGGAGTTTAGAAGTATGAGGGGGATCTCAATGAAATATTGAAAGGCCTAGATAGAGTGGATGTGGAGAGGGTGTGAGTATCTAGAACCGGAGGGCACAGACTCAGAATAGAGGGGCATCCATTTAGAACAGAGATGAACAGGAATTTCTTTATCCGCAGGGACTCAAAGCTGACAAATTCCTTGCCACGGCGGCGACAGAGGGCAAGTATATGTACAGTGGAAGCTGAAAGGTCCTTGATTACACAGGGCGTCAAAGGTTACGTGCAGAAGGCAGGGGAATGGGGTTAAGTAGGATAATAAATCAGCCGTGGTGGAATGGCGGAGCAGACTCGATGGGCCGAATGGCCTAATTCCTCCGAGACCTTATGGTTTTTATGGCCTCGTCGCGCGTATTCTCTTTCTGTGTTCGGAGCCAACAGAATGCGAGGTGTGGCTGTAAACCGCCTCTGCGGGCAAGGGGCCGCTCGGTTGCAAAGCGGACTTTGTTCCTCTGATTCTTCCATCACGGTAACATTAAGCTTTGCCTCTAGCAGTCATTTTAATGTTGTCAAGGCAACGTATTCCTGCAGGATTGTGACCCAGGCGACCACAGTACAAAGCCAAATGCCGCTTTGAAGACAGAAAAACAGACTTACACTGATGGAAGAAAATATTCAAAATCCAAGAATTGTAGTAACAATTTCAGATTTCACCGACCTGTTATTTTAGCCTTCTAAATTTCCTAACAAGTAAATGAAATTCGTTCATCACTTTCGTAACCGGAACGGTGGAGGCTTCGTCTGATTTCACTCCCACCTGTACGGAGCTCTTTAGATTAGTTACTAGCTAGTTATTCCAATGCGTATCGGTTACGCCATCTATTCTCATTCCCCTGTCCGCCTGGTAACTCATCTCTGCACATCAGCAGAACATCTGTCGAATTTAATAGGTTAACGAGTTATTCTCCTTAGTATTTCCCATACTGGTGTGTTAGGGGAGTTCTGGGAACCCATTAGGAAGAGGTTATCTTTTCCAGTGTGGATAACTTCACTCACCTCAACACTGAATTGACACCACAACTCACTTTTAATGACTCTACAACTCATGCTCAGTATTGTCTATCTATTTATCTATCTGTCTGTCTGTCTGTCTGTCTGTCTGTCTGTCTGTCTGTCTATCTATCTATCTGTCTATCCATCTGTCTGTCTGTGTGTGTCTCTCTCTCTATCAATCTGTCTCTATATCTATATTTACTATTTATTAATTACTATTTGGTATGTGCACAATTTGTCTTCTAATTATTACAGTGATTGTTAGTGTTTGTAGTTTTTCATTGCTTCTATTGAATTTCTTTGTTCGACTGTGAATGCCCGTAAGAAATGAATCTCAGGGTAGTTATGGTGACGTAAATGTACGTTGATAATAAATTTACTTACTTTATATATAAAATCACTCCGAAGAAACACGGTATGACCATCTCAGCGAGAGTAACAAAAAGATTTGGCTTTGAAAGTGTGAGATTGACAGTACTATGGTCACAGCGCACAACAGGCTTCCGCTTTGAAGAGAGTTTTGCTGTCGGTGTCAAGTTGCTGCCAAACGCAGTGTCTGCAGGCACGCTGAACTGTGAATAAACACAAGAGATGCTGGAGATCCAGATTAACACACAGAAAATGCTGCAGGAACTCAGTAGATCAGGCTGAACTGTGAATAAACACAAGAGATGCTGGAGATCCAGATTAACACACAGAAAATGCTGCAGGAACTCAGTAGATCAGGCTGAACTGTGAATAAACACAAGAGATGCTGGAGATCCAGATTAACACACAGAAAATGCTGCAGGAACTCAGTAGATCAGGCTGAACTGTGAATAAACACAAGAGATGCTGGAGATCCAGATTAACACACAGAAAATGCTGCAGGAACTCAGTAGATCAGGCTGAACTGTGAATAAACACAAGAGATGCTGGAGATCCAGATTAACACACAGAAAATGCTGCAGGAACTCAGTAGATCAGGCTGCACATATGGAAAGGAACAAGCATTTGTATTTTTTCGGGCCGAGACCCTTCATCAGGAGACATAGTGAATAAGTTATGTTATACAGTTAGTTGCCCCCTGTTTAACGAGGGTGTGCACCAGATATACTCAAAGATATCCAGCCTCAGCTATCAGATACCACACATTTATTACCTGAAATATTAAAAATTCAGGTTCAAAGTTCAATCAAAATACAAACATGTCACGCTATACAACCCTGAGATCCGTTTTCTTCTGGGTATTCATAATAAATACAAAGAAACGCAATGAAAGACGTCACACATCAAGACGGACAAGTAAACAATGTCATAATAAAAATAATAAATAAGCAATAAACATCAAGTCGTAGAAAGTGAGTCCATAGGTTGTGGGAGCAGTTCAGTGATGGGGGTGAGTGAAATTGAGTGAAGTTATCCCCTTTGTCTGATGGTTGAGGGTAATAACTGTTCCTGAACCTGGTGGTGTGAGTCCTGAGGCAGTAGCGAGAAGAGAGCTTTCCTGAATGGTGCGTGTCGTTGTGATAGATGCCGCTCTCCTGTGACAGCGCTCGATGGTGGGGAGGGCTTCTCCCGTCATGGGCTGGGCTAAAAGTACTTCTTATCAGAGTAGCAAGTCATTCGAAGGTGCTTCTGTAGTAAACTGTGCATCAACATTGAACTTAATTGGCGCGTTGTTTTCGGAATGAGGGTGCTTAGCGACAAGGATCAGAGTCGCTCGGGAGTTACGTGGATCCGAGGCGGGGGTTGACTGGAGACGCTGAACTCAGCTTGCCAACATTCCCGCATCTGTTTCACATTCAGCATGCGGAATAGGACTGAGAAACTCAGCACAAGCTCGTTTTATCCCGGACCTGCCAGGTTCAGCTCTCCTGTCGAGCTGTTGTGTTTTGAAGGGTAATGTACTATGACACACGGCGCTATTTGATCTGACACACTTTCTTCATTTTGTGGAATTTGATCAACTGGGTGACTGGACACCGTTAAAGCCGGTCTCCTCTTGTTCAAAGGAGCTGTTTAAAAGGCTTTAAATCTACTGCAAACACAACGTGACAAGATAGAAAGATGGTTTAATTACCGACAAGCCATCCGGGTAGAAACAGATCTTTATTTTAAACAAACTAGAATATATCTTTAAAATCAAACATTCTGATTCATTAGAATCAGAATCAAGTTTAATATTACAGTATAATACACAATAATAACAAAATTATACAGTACAATAAGACGCATATAAAATTAAATTAAATAAGCAGTGCTAAAAAAGCAAAAATACTGAGGTAATGCAAGCAACACACACAAAATGCTGGTGGAGCACAGCAGGCCAGGCAGCATCTATAAGGAGAAGCGCTGTCGACGTTTCGGGCCGAGACCCTGACGAAGGCCTGCTGTGCTCCACCAGCATTTTGTGTGAGTTGTTGTTTGCAATTCCAGCATCTGCAGATTTCCTCGTGTTTGAGGTCATGTAGGCGGTTTTATTGTCTGTTCAGAAATCTGGTGGCGGCAGAGAAGAAGCTGTTCCCAAAAACTTCGAGTGTTCGTCTTCAGTCTGCTGTGCCTCCTCCATGTACAGTTAGCAAGCCAATGTTCTTGCTCTAAGAATTGTTTGTGTGTTAAGAAATAATAATATAAAGGCAAGCAAATCTGGAACAAAACGAACGAGGTGAAAGTAACTTAGTTGATCGGGGAGTTTAAAAATAGCTGGAAATGAAGAAAACTGATTAAAGAACATAAAGACAAGAGATTCTGCAGATACTAGTAATCCAGAGCAACAAACACAAAATGCTGGATGAACTTGGCAGGCTAGGCAGCATCTGTGGAGGTGCTTAAGTCTACAGGGAGTGTTTTATTTAACTGTTGCAAATTCAGCCAGATCCATCACAGGCACTCGCCTCCCCACCATCCAGGACATCTTCAAAATACAATGCCTCAAGAAAATGCCCTCATTAAAGGCCCTCATCATTCGGACAAACCCTCTTCTCATAAGTACTATCAAGAAGGAGGACAGGAGTCTCATTTAATGTTTTGGGAACAGCTTCTTCTCCACTGCTATCAGATTTCTGAATGGTCCATGACGTTATAGAAACATAGAAAATAGGTGCAGCTTATGAACATTAGCTGAATATCTTGCAACACACACAAAATGCTGGTGGAACGCAGCAGGCCAGGCAGGACGAAGGGTCTTGGCCCAAAACGTCAACAGCGCTTCTCCCTACAGATGCTGCCTGGCCTGCTGTGTTCCACCAGCATTTTGTGTGTGTTGCTTGAATTTCCAGCATCTGCAGATTTCCTCGTGTTTGCCAGCTGAATATCTTATTCTCTTTTGCACTAGTTATTTATATTTTATATTCCTTATTATAATTTATATATACTTTAGGTATTGCACTGTACTGCTGCCACAAAGCAGCAGATTTCCTGATATATGCCAGTGATAATAAACATGATTCTGATTCTGAACAGGGATTGCAGCTTCCAGACTGCAGCCATTCACTCTAACCTGTATCAGACAGTGCAGGTACATGGGAGCTGAGGACCTCTGCTGCTTTTACGTTGCCAACTAGCACACGTTTTCAATTTGAAGTCCCTGAGATTATTCTTCTTAAGCTTATCACCCCTACTAGGGCATAGGCTGCTGACATCAGTTCACCAGAGTCCTCTGTCCTGGGCTAGTCTTTCAGTCTTTCAAGGTGCAGCCCATCAAAAGTCCTTTCTCTCCCAGGGAAGGGGACTGTGGAGCTTCTGTTGGCTTTTGTGTTCTGCATTTTTATGTCCCAACAATTATGCCACAGTCCAAGTCACTTAGATCACATTTCTCCCCCATTCTGATGTTTGGTCTGATCATTACCGAGCAGGTGTATAGGTGTACCTAATAAAGTGGCCAAACAGTGCATACTATATAATCCTCTATCATTTATAATTGTTGAGTATTGTTTTCTGTTGCATATTTTGCAGAACACCGCAGGAAATTCCTAAAACATGTAGATATACAGTATGTGGCTAATAAAGTTGATTCTCCACTCCTCCTCACTCCAATCCTCCCTTTCATTTTTCTCTCCCTGATCAAAGTTATTCTAACCAATTATGTATAGTTTTCTGGTATGGAATCTCCCTGTCTACACTGAGCAATGCCACATCTTCTCTCTTCAGATCATGGACACCACACAGCACAGCATCAGGACCTCAATTGTCAAACTTCTCTGTGCTGATGTAAGGAAAAAGTTCAATATGATTTTTCCTTGGTAAATGCTAAAATAAAATGGAAGTCTCTAAGACAAAATACTATTAGCTTGGAGTGGGATTGTTTTGAGAAAGAACAAGAGAACCAGTCCACAACAATGTTTTGTGAAAGTCGAGGGAGTATAGTTCTACAGTAGACAACAGGAAGGTGAGGTCATTGTGTAGGTGCAGGTACCAAATGCATGGAGAAGTACCAGTGTCAGGAGTTTTGCAGGGTATAAAAGGGGCACCTTCTTGGTGCAGGGCAAGAGAGTTCTGTCCTCGGCTTGGCCATGGCTGGTGACTAGTGCTAAGCTAGGGAATGGTATGTCAAGAGAGTCTATCGAGTCAGAGTTAGACTTAAACAAAGAGAGAAAGAGAGCAGCTGTGTAAAAGTCTGTTGGCGTTCAGCAGATCAGCTCATTTAGAGGCTGACAAGTATTATTTTGATTTCTATACAATTATTACTTACTGCTATAGAGATTTGTTTTTCCTTTTGTATTGCATTTATTAGTTCTTATAGGTATTTTCTTATGGCCTTGCACAAGTATGTCACCTCCTTTTGTTGTGAATACATATGCAAATGCCATGAGCTGAACCAGGAAAGAACACAACAAATTTAAAAATAATTTTCATTTACAGCTGAGAAAACAGCAGCTAAAAGATCGTTTGATGGGAGCTCAGTGATACTCTCACTCACTGCTCCCCCTCTGTGATCTTTGTGGCCCTCCAACTCTTCACTCCTTGACCATATGCTCACCCAGGCCTGCTACCACAATCTCTTTACTTCTTCCCTTCCCCTAATCCCAGTGCTCTAGGCCCGGAATGTTTATTCTTTTCCATAGGTGCTGTCTGACTGCCAGCTTTTTGTTTGTGTTGCTTTGGATCTTCAGCATCTTCAGATTTTCTCGTGTTTGGGACCTTTGGCAGTGTTGATGTACAGAGGGATATGCTCGTCCATCACTCCTTGAAAGTGGACACAAATGTCAATAGGGTGGTAAAGAAGACAGATGATGTGACTTCATCACCAGAGACAGACACGAGTCAAGTTGGAGTTTTATAAAACTTTGGTTAGGCCACACTAGGAGTATTGTTTGTAGTTCTGGTTGGCCCATTACAGGAAGGGTATTGAGGCCTTGCTACAAACTGTCTGTATGAGAAGGTATGAATTATAAGGAAAGGTTCAACAGTCTTGTTGTATCTGGAGTATCAGAGGCTGAGCAATGAGCTGACAGAACTTCATAAGATTTCTTTGGATACTGATGAGGGGGTTGGCTGCAAGGCAGCTGCAGCCAGACCAATAGCACTGTAGCTGGCATTGAGCTTCAGAAGGGTGGGGTGAAGTCAGGTGGAGCAATAGTCAGAGGGAACTTGATACTTAGGGGGACAGGTAGGAGATTCTGTGGCAGAGAAAGAGACACCAGGATAGTGTGTTGCCTCCCAGGTGCGAGGGTCCAGGATGTCTCTGAGCAGTTGTAGAATAATCTTGAAGGGGAGGGTGAGCAGCCACAGGTCATGGTACATGTTGCGCAGTAAGTTTGGGGAGTGAGAAACGAGGCTGAAGAGAAGGACCTCCAAGGTGGTCATCTCTGGATTACTCCCAATGCCACGAGCTACAGAAGGTCAGAATAGAAAGATAGCGCATTTGAATGAGTAGCTGAGGAGATGGTGCAGGGGGCAGAGTTTTGTGTTTTGGATCATTGGAGCATTTTCTGGGGAAGGAATGACCTGTACAACTGATTCAGGTTGCATCTGAACTGGAGGGGAACGAATATCCTGGAATGGAGGTTTGGTAATGCTACTGGGGAGGGTTTAAAATAGATTTGAAGCGGGATGGGAACAGAAGTGAAGTGGCAGAGGATGGGGTGGTTGGCACACAAGTAGAGACAGCTTGTAGGGAGTTTATGAGGAAGGATAGGCAGATGATTGAGCAAAGATGCACTCAGACAGATGGTTTGA
Organism: Hypanus sabinus; assembly: GCF_030144855.1. Lineage (NCBI taxonomy): Eukaryota > Metazoa > Chordata > Chondrichthyes > Myliobatiformes > Dasyatidae > Hypanus > Hypanus sabinus. Next base: position 3,038,999 of record NC_082713.1, read on the forward strand.
GATGTGTCTATTTTAATGCAAGGAGTATCATAAACAAGCAAGATGAACTTAGAGCATGGATCAATGCGTGGAACTGACGTGGCCATTACAAAAACTTGTATCTCTCAGGGGCAGGAATGGCTGTTGAGTGTGCTGGGCTTTACATGTTTCAAAAGGGGCAGGGAGCGAGGCAAAAGAGGTGGGGAGTGGCATTGCTAACCAGGGATAGTATCACGGCTGTAGAAAAGGAGGAAGTAATGGAGAATTATCTACTGAGTCAGTGTAGGTGAAAATCAGAAACAGGAAGGAGGCAATAATTCTACTACGTGTTTTTATAGACCCCCCAATAGTAACAGAGATGTTGAGAAGCAGATAGGGAGGCAGATTTTGGAACAATGCAATAATAATGCGGTTGTTGTGATGGGTAATTTTAACTTTCTCATCTCCTTAGAGCAAAGGGTTTGAATGGCCTTTTCTTCTTGGAGTGATGGAGGATGAGAGGTGACCTAATAGAGGTGTGTTCAGGAAAGTTTCCTGACACAGTATATAGAAACATAGAAAACCTACAGCACCACACAAGCCCTTTGGCCCACAATGCTGTGCCAAACATGTCCTTACCTTAGAACTACCTTGGCTTACCCATAGCCCTCTATTTTTCTAAGGTCCATGTATCCATCCAGGAGCCTCTTAAAAGATCCTATCATTTCCACCTCCACCACTGCCACCGGCAGCCTGTTCCACGCACTCACCACTCTCTGCATAAAAAACTTACCCCTGACATCTCCTCAAGATAAGCCAACTGCAGAAGAGGCTGTACTTGATCTGGAATTGGGAAAAGAACCTGGTCAGGTGCCCTGTCTCTGAGACCACAACTCTATCTCCTTTACCATAGTACTGGAGAGGGATAGGAGCAGACAATTTGGGAAAGCATTTAATTGAGGTAGAGGGAAATATGATGCTATTAGGCAGAAACTTGGGAGCATAAATTGGGAGCAGATGTTCTCAGGAAAGTGCAAGGCAGAAATGTGGCAAATAGTCAGGGAACATTTGAATGGTGTTCTGAATAGGTATGTTCCATTGAGGCAGGGAATGTTATGGTCTGGTCTTGATCCGATCCATGGACTCCGGATTCTGGGTCTTGTAGCTGTCCCTCCTTTCACCCCTAAGCCCAAATAGGATCATCTTGGCTTAAGGAGATGAACCTGAGACCTATTGGCTTGCATGTGGATATAAGGGGCTCTGAGACCAACTTGGGGTGGGGGTGTTTTGTGTCTGCTGTTCTGTCTGGCTATCCTGTTTTGACCCTGGCTTGGAATACCCACTGTTAATCATCTAGTTCTGTAATTCTGTTCTTGTAGTCACTCTGGACTGAGCTCCCTTCTGATCCCTTGCCTCTATTGGGTAAGCAGGCTGGACTGTGGTTGCCTGGTGGGGTCTCTGACCCTTTCCTACCCCTTGCTTCTGATGGGTTGTGCCCTGCAACCTGCCCAGGTGCTCTGTGTCTTGCCCAGGCCCATGTGTTCCTGCCTGGGAGGCTGGGCCCTGCCCAGAAGTAATGTGACCTGCCCAGGGGGCTATCCTCCCAGCATTCCTTGTCCCATAGATCCTGCTGTTGCCATGAACTCTCTGAACCCCAGGATTACTGTTGCATGCCACAGTCTCCCCATCTTGTTCTATCCTTTAGTTGTTCCTGTCCTGCCCCTAGTACTTCAGTGCCTGGGTCCTGTATTTGGGTCCAATCTCCATGTCCCCATTGTGACAGGGAAAGGATGGTAGGATAAAAGAACCATGTAAAAAGGATGTAAAAATTTAGTGAAGATAAAGAAAGATTATGAAGATTCAAGGAATTGGATACTGAGAGTTCTAGAAAATTACAAGGTTGCCAGGAAGGGGCTTAAGAATGAAATTAGGAGAGCCAGAAGGGGGCATGAGAAGGCCTCGGCAAGCAGGATTAAGGGAATCTCTAAGGCATTCTATAGGTATGTGACGAGCAAGAGTATAAACTGTGTGAGAATAGGACCTATCAGGTGTGATAGTGGAAACATATACATGGAGTTGGAGGAGGTGGCTGATGTACTTAATGAATACTTTGCTTCAGTATTCACCAGGAAAAAGGACCTTGGCAATTGTAGGGATGATTTAAAACAGACTGAAATGCTTGACCACATAGGCATTAAGATCATTAAGTTAGATAAGTCACTAGATCCATATGAGATATACCCAGACTACTGTGGAAAGCAATGGAGAAGATTTCTGAGCCTCTGACAATGATCTTTGCATCATCAACAGGGATGGGAAATACCAGAGAATTGGAAGGCTGCAAATGTTGTTCCCTTGTTCAAGAAGGGGAGTAGAGATAACCCAGGAAATTATAGTCCAGTGAGTCTTACTTCAGTGATGGGAAGTTTGTTTGAGAAAATCCTGAGAGGCAGGATTTATGAGTGTTTGGAGAGACCTAATCTGATTAAGGATAGTCACATTGGCTTTATCAAGGGCAGGTTGTGTTTTATGAGCCTGACTGAATTCCCTGAGGATGTAATAAAACACATTGATGAAGGTAGAGCAGTGGATGTAGGTTATATGGATTTCAGTAAGGCACTTGATAAGGTTCCCATGCAAGGCTCATTCAGAAAGTAAGGAGGCATGAGATTGAAAGTGACCTTGATTTGTGGATCCAGTATTGGCTTTCCCACAGAAGGCAAAGGCTGGTTATAAACAATTTGTTTTCTGCATGGAGGTCGGTGACCAGTGGTGTTCTGTAGGATCTGTTCTGGGAATCTTCCTCTTTGTGATTTTTATAAATGACCTGGATGAGAAAGTACAGGGTAGATTATTAAGTTTGCTGATGACACAAAAGTTGTGGGTGTTGTGAATAGTCTGGATGGTTGTCAAAGATTACAGCGGGACATTGATAGGATGCAGAACTGTGCTGCGAAGTGACAGATGGAGTTCAACCAAGATAAGTGTGAAGTGGTCCATTTGGGCAGGTTAAATTTGAAGACAGAATATTATATTAATATAAGACTCTTGACAATGTGGAGGATCAGAGAGATCTTGCATCCATGTCCATAGGATACTCAAAGCTACTGGACAGGTTGACAATGTTGTTAAAAATGCATTTGGCATGCTGGTCTTCATCAACCGTGGGACTGAGTTCAAGAGCTGTGAAGTAATGTTACAGCTGTATAAGACCTTGGTCAGACCCCACTTGGAGTACTGTGTTCTGAACTGGTCACCTCACTACAGGAAGGATGTGGAAACCATACAAAGGGTGCAGAGGAGATTTTCAAAGATGTTGCCTGGATTGGGGAGCATGCCTTTTGAGAATAGGCTGAGTGAACTTGTCCTTTTCTCCTTGGAGCAACAGAGGATGAGAAGGTGACCTGATAGAGGTGTATAAGATGATGAGGGGCATTGATTGTGTTAATAGCCAGAGGCTTTTTTCCAGGGTTGAAATGGCTAACATGAGGGGACATAGTTTTAAGGTACTTGAAAGTAGGTATGGGGGGTGTGGTGAACTACATATACCTTTCTGGACACGCCCCCTGCTGACTGCTCCTGTGGCTCCTCCCACAGACCCCTGTATAAAGGTGATCAAAGCCTGAGCCCGGCCTCTCAGTCTCCAGGATGTAGTATGGTGGTCACTTATTGCTTGTTCCTTCTTCCAGTCAATAAAAGCCGATATCGCACCTTGCGTCTCAGAGTGAGTTATTGATGGTGCATCGGGGGTGTCAGAGATAAGTTTTTCAGAGTGGTGGGTGTGTGGAATGCACTGCCAGCGATGGTGGTAGAGGAGGATACAAAAAAATGGAGCTTAGAAAAATAGAGGGCTATGCAGTACGGAAATTCTAGGCAGTTTCTAGAATAGATCACACGGCCGGCACAAAATTGTGGGCTGAAGGGCCTGTAATGTGCTGTAGATTTCTGAAATTATGCAAGGCAGAGACAGGATAGACACTCAGGATGTTTTCCCTAGTGTAGAAATATCAAATACTGGAAAGGGTACTTTTAAAGTGAGGAGGGGAAGTTTATAAATGTGTGGGGCAATTTGTTTTACACAGAGTGGTGGGCGCCTGGAATAAGCTGCCATAGTTGGTGATAGAAGCAGATACTATGAAGAGATAGAAATCTCTAGCTTCACAACCACAAAGAATCCACCAATTCCACGAAAATTGACCCCCTCCAATTTACTTCACACTGCCTGACAGTGCTTTGAGACAACTAGGAGATAGTTAATTTGCAAGTCTTACTTTCTTGGTTGTACAGTATATAGATTGCACATTTGCAGCACCATGGAAAAAAGTTAAATTGCTATAAAACATTCATATCCTTGCCAACTCTGATAATATTATAATTAATAGGCAGTTGCAGTCAAAAGATTTGTTTTTAAACATAGTTTATTTTATGCTCCTACATTTTTCTTCAGGTCTGTTTACAGCAGTGTCCTGAAAGTAGATCTGATTTGTAGATACTACTTGACTATCCATAAAAGTTTGCAACCCTGTATAGACAGTGTGCAGACAACAAGGTGGAGGGCTGAGTTTTGCAGTGGCACAAATGTGGATTGAGAAACATGCATGCATACAGGTTTACTCGTTTTTTTAAAAAATGGCTTTCTGCACATTTCTAGTATTCCATTTCAAAATGTAGATGCCTAATTTTGGAATAAATTCCAGGTGTAGCCTTATCTGCCTTTTTGTTTGTCACACCCAGAGATTATCCTGCATCAATCATTGGAATGTGAGTCTTGTGCTAGTTTTCTCTTGTTTTTTTTCTCTCCTTATGCTGCCTCCTGCCAAGGATGGCTTGGCTGACTGACATCAGCCCTCACTTTGATGCTCAGTGGCTCTGTGTTGCAATTCCAGCCACTAGAATTACTTAGTTTCCTTCAAGTGACAATAAATTTATTTGTGGAAAATTGTTAATCATGGTTATTTTGATTTATATGGGTCATTTCTCCTAACAATCCAGCGACAATAAGTGTATGGGACACTGGAAAAATGTTGAATTTCCCCTTGGGGATGAATAAGGTATCTATCTATTTATCTATCTGGGGCCATGAGCGCATCTTGGTTAGCACAGCTTGGGGCAATGGCATTGGATTTCAAAGTTTAATCCTGGCATCCTCTAAAGAATCTGTACGTCCTCTCTGCACACTGCGTGCATTTTCTCTAGGTGCTCCCATTTCTTCCCACAGTCCAAAGATGTACCCATTGCTATAAATTGTCCCATGATCAGCTAAATCAGGGGTTGCTGGTTGGCGTGGCTCAAAAGGCAAAAAAGGCCTATTCTGTCCTAAATAACTTTTTTTAAACCATCATGGTGTTAAACATACTTTTAGGGATTATTCATGGCATAGAGCAAGCTTGGGTGGTGGGGTTCAGATATCTGTTCTTTCCCTCCACTAGCCTGCAGGTCAACATTGGGCAAGGTGTATCACCTGCTTAGCCTCCCCCTGCCCCCCGATCGGCATCATGTGAAGCCATGAGAGCAAGTGGTTGTATGAGCAGCTGGTGCACATCACAAGCCCTGGTTATGTGACCGTTGATGTCAGTCAGACAATCTCTGAAGAGTATGGATAATGACTGGTGTCACCAGTCTTGTAAAGACACTGCCCAGAAGAAGGCAATGGCAAACTACTTCTGTAGAAAAATTTGCCAAGAACAGTCATGGTCATTGACCACGATCGCCCACATCATATGACACGGCACATGATGATGATGATTATATAAGTAGACATTATGGGCTGACAGGCCTGTTCCATTGTTTTGTGATCTTTGTTCTCTGAGAATGGGATTAGACTGTCTGAAATACTTAAGTTTAGAGTTATTGAGAGTGGCAGTGTTCATGCAATGTGTTATTTAAAAAAAAGCTGGAGTATGAAGGAAGACTGCAACCAGATGATGGAGTAGAGTGATGGTACTGGGGCTTGTATCTGGGAGAAGTGAAGGGAAAGTACATTTAAAATGGTTGCAGTGGGAGGGGGAAAGAGTGTGTGGGATATTTTAAAGAGTGCATAGAAAGACAGAATAAGATGAAATTAGACATGGATGGGGAATAATGGGAGCATAGGATTGAACTAGATGGGGAGAGATAGGAGAGTATGATTGCATGCTGGGTTGAGAATGCTTGGGTTTTTCTCCTTAAAGAGAAGGCAGCTGAAAGATGACTTGATAGAGAAGTACAAGATGATGAGAGGTGTAGATAGTGGACAGCATGAGATGTTTTCCCAGGGCAGAAATAACTAATATGAAGGGGCATAATTTTAAGGTGATTGAAGGAAAGTGTAGGGGCATGTCAGAATTAGGTTCTTTACATGGAGAGTGGTGGGTGAGTGGAACGTCCTGCCAGCAGTGGTGGTAGACACAGATGCACTAGGGATATTTAACAGACTCTTAGATAAGACCATAAGATATAGGAGCATGTCAGGCCATTTGGCCCATTGAGTCTGCTCTGCCATTATATCATGTCTGATCCAATTCTCCTCTCCACCCCAATTTCCTGCCTTCTCCCCATATTCTTTCATGCCCTGACCAATCAAGAAACTTGGCCTCCACATCTGTCTACAGCAAATAATTCCACAGATTCACCACACTCTGGCTAATAAAATTCCTCCTCACTTCTGTTCTAAAAGGATGCCCCTCTATTCTGAGGCTGTGTCCTCTGTTCTTAGACCCTCCTATCAAAGAAAACATCCGCTCTATCAAGGCCTTTCATCATTCAATAGGTTTCATTGACGTCACCCTTTATTCTTCTGAATTCCACTGTATACAGAACCAAAGCTATCAAACACACGTCATATGACAAGCTATTCAATTCTGGAATCCTTTTGTGAACTTCATTTTAAAGCTCTCCATTGTCAGCACATCCTTTCTAAGATAAGGGGCCCTAAACTGCTCACAATACTCTAAGAGAGGCCTCACCAGACCTTTATAAATTCTCAGCATTACATCCTTGCTTTTATATTCCCCACACTGTATTCCATCTGCCATTTTTTTGCCCATTCCCCTTATCTGTCTAAGTGCTTCTGTGGGCTCTCTACTTCCTCAAAACATCCTGCCCCTCCAATATCTTCATATCATCAACAAAGCTATCAAATCCATCATCCAAATCATGCACATATAATGTAAAAAGAATCAGTCCTAACACAAACCCCTGTGGAACACCACTAGTCACTGGCAGCCAACCAGAAAAGGCTCACCTTATTCCCACTCTTTGCCTCCTGCCAATCAGCCACTGCTTTATCCGTACTAGAATCTGTGCTGTAATACCATGGATTCGTAACTTGTTAAGCAGCCTCATGTGTGGCACCTTGCCTGAATGACTATCATGCGGTGATAACCATTATGAAATGCTTTGAGTGGCTGGTCATGGAGCACATTAAAGAATGGCTGGTCATGGAATTGATGGTTTGTGGATGATATGAAGATAGGTGGAGGGGTAGGTAGTACTGAGAAAGCAATGTGATTGCAGCAGGACTTGGACAAATGGGAAGAATGGGCAAAAAAGTGTCTGATGGAATTCAGTGTTGGAAAATGTAAGATAATGCATTTTGGTAAAAGGAACAATAGTGCGGACTATTATCTAAATGGGGAAAAAAATTCAAAGATCAGAAGTGCAGAGGGACTTAAGGTCCTCATGCAAAACTCCTAGAAGGCTAATTTACAGGGTGGGTATGTGCTAGAGATGGCAAATGCAATATTAGCATTTATTTCAAGGGGGATAGAATAAAAAAAAGTGAGGAGGTAATGCTGATGCTTTATAAGATACTAGTCTGGCCTCACTTGGAGTTTTGTCAACAGTTTTGGACCCCAAATCTCAGAAAGGATGTGCTCTCATTTGAGAGAGTCCAGAAGAGATTCACGTGGATGATTCCAGGAATGGAAGGGTTAACATATAAGGAGCTTTTGGGAGCTGTGGGCCCGTACTTGCTGGAATTTACAAGTATGCATGGGGGTTTCATTGCAACCTACCGATTGTTGAAAGAACAAGATGGGGTGGATGTGGAGAGGATGTTCCCTATAATGGGGATATCCAGAACTAGAGAGCACAGCCTCAAAATAGAGTGCTGACCTTTTAGAACAGAGGTAAGGAGGAATTTTTTAACCAGAAAGTAGTGAATCTGTGAAATGCTCTGCTGCAGACTGTGGTGGAGGCCGAGTACAAGGGTATATTAAAACCTAAGTTGATAGTTTCCTAATTGGTCAGGGCATTAAAGAATAAGGCGAGTAGGCAGAGTTTGAGGTTGAGTGGGATCTGGGATCCTATCATGAATCCTAGAATCCCCTACCATGAGAAATAACCACATCTAATCTGTTCAGGCCTTTTAACATCTGGAATGTTTCTATGAGATCCCCCCTCATTCTCCTGAACTCCAGGGAATACAGCTCGAAAGGTGCCAGACATTTCTCATATGGTAACTCTTTCATTCTTGGAATTATTTTTGTGCATCTTCTTTGAACCCTCTCCAATGTCAGTATATACTTTCTAAAAATTGTGGAACAAGCTTCCAGTAGAAGTGGTAGAGGCAGGTTCGGTATTGTCATTTAAAGTAAAATTGGATGGGTATATGGACAGGAAAGGAATGGAGGGTTATGGGCTGAGTGCGGGCCAGTGGGACTAGGTGAGAGTAAGCGTTAGGCACGGACTAGAAGGGCCGAGATGGCCTGTTTCCGTGCTGTAATTGTTATATGGTTATATAAAATAAGGAGCCCAAAACGGCACACAATACTCCAAGTGTGGTCTCACAAATGCCTTATAGAGGCTCAACATCACATCCCTGCTCTTGTATTCTATTCTTCTAGAAATGAATGCCAACATTGCATTCACCTTCTTCACAATCGTCTCAACCTGGAAGTTAACCTTTAGGGTATCTTGCACAAGGACTCCCAAGTCCCTTTGTATCTCTGCATTTTGAATTCTCTCCCCATCTAAATAATAGCCTGCCCATTTATTTCTTCCACTAAAGTGCATGACCATCCACTTTCCAACATTGTATTTCATTTGCCACTTCTTTGCCATTTCCCCTAAACTATCTAAGTCTCTCTGCAGGCTCTCTGTTTCCTCAACACTACCCACTCCTCCACCTATCTTTGTATCATCGGCAAATTTAACCACAAATCCATTAATCCCATAGTGCAAATCATTGACTAACATTGTAAAAAGCAGCGGTCCCAACACTGACCCCTGTGGAACTTCATTGGTAACCGGAAGCCAAACAGAATAGGATCCCTTTATTCCCACTCTGTTTTCTGCCAAACAGCCAATGCTCCACCCATACTAGCAACTTTCCTGTAATTCTATGGGCTCTTATCTTGCATGTGCGGCACCTGGTCAAAGGCCTTCTGAAAATCCAAGTACACCACATTTGGCCTACTTCTGCACCTATGTATTATGGTGTTAAAGCCTTTCTCTCAGCTACATTGGACCTTTTCCAGTTTGCTTATTGCTCATATCGATCTGTTGATGATGCAATAGCCTCTGCCCTCCACCCATCTGGAAAATAAGGTCTCATATTCCAGACTGCTCTTAGTAGCTTTTACATCCATTTACAAACCCTGAGATTCATTTGCTTGCATGCATTTACAGAAGAAAAAATAAATAAAATAGAATCAATGAAAACTACACATAAACAAAGACCTTTAAACAACCAATGTGTAAAAGAAGACTAACTGTGAAATACAAAATACTAATAATAAATAAATAAGTACATAAATAATGCTGAGAACATGACTTCAGTCTTTGAAAGTGAGTCCATAGAGAAGGGAATCAGTTCGTTGTTGAGACAAGTGAACTTATCCACATTGGTTTGAGATCCTGAAGGTTGAGGGGTATTATCTGTTCCTGAACCTGAACCTTAACTGTTCTGAGACTCCTGTACCTTTTTCCTGATGACAGCAGCGAGAAGAGAGCATAGCCTATGTAGTGGGCTCCTTGATGATGGGCGCTTCTTTCTTGTGAAAGTCTGCAGAAAGACTTGGACAGATCAGGAGAATGGTCAAAGTGCTGGGGAGGGCTTTACCTGTAATGAACGATGTATACATTATTTTCTGCAGGCTTTTCCATTCCTGGGCATTGGTGTTTCCATGCAAAGTTGTATTGTAACCAGTCAGGATACTCTATACTGTGTATTCATAGAAGTTTCAGATGAACCTGTGAAGACTTCTAAGAAAGTAGAGGCATTCTGTACCTTCTTTGTAATGGCACTTATGTGCTGGACCCAGGTCAGATCCTCTGGTATAAAAACACAAAGGAATTTACATTCATTGACCCTCTTCAGCACCAATCCCCTCATGAAGTTCATGGACCTCTTGTTTCCTCATCCTGAAGTCAATAATCAGCTCTTTGGCTTTGCTGACATTGAGGTTTTTGTTATGGCATCACTCAATCAGCTATGGAAAAACTCACTCCTAAATGTTGATTCATCGTCACTTTTGATTCAGCCAATGACAGTGGTATAATCGGCAATGTAAATATGGCAATGGAGCTGTACTTAGCCTCACAGACATAAGTATAAAGCGAGTAAAGCTGGGGATCAGTACACAGCCTTGCAGTACACCTGTGCTGACATGAACTGATTGGGGTCTGCAAGCAAGGGAATCACCCATTTTCACAGGAAGGTAGCGAAGATTAGGTCTTGAAGCTTATTGATTAGTTTTATGGAGGTGATAGTGTTGAATGTCATTGATTTGAATGATGAAATTTATGGCTTTGTGGCCAAGTTTACAGATAATACAAAGATAAGTGGATATGTAGATAGGGTTGAGGAAGCAGAAAGTCTGCTGAAAGACTTGGACAGATCAGGAGAATGGTCAAAGAAGTGGCACATGAAATGCAATCAGGAAGTGTATGGTAGAAGAGATAAAGGATGTTTTCTTAACAATAGACAGTAGGTGCAGGAGTAGGCCATTTGGCCCTTCTAGCTAGCACCGCCATTCACTGTGATCATGGCTGATCATACACAATCAGTACCCTGTTCCTGCCCTCTCCCCATATCCCTTGACCCTGCTATCTATAATTGCTCTATCTAACTCTTTCTTGAAAGCATCCAGAGACTTGGCCTCCACTGCCTTCTGGGGCAGAGCATTCCACATGTCCACCACTCTTTGGGTGAAAAAGTTTTTCTGCATTTCTGTTTTAAATGGCCTACCCCTTATTCTTAAACTGTGGCCTCTAGTTCTGGACTCAACCATCAGCAGGAACATGCTTCCTGCCTCCATCGTGTCCAATCCCTTAATAATCTTATATGTTTCAATCAGATCCCCTCTCATCCTTCTAAATTCCAGTGTATAACGAGGAGGAAATTTAGAAATCAGAGGTCCAAATGGACTTGGGAGTCCTTGTGCACAATTCCATAATGGGTAACTTCCACGTTGAGAGAGTGGTAAGGAGGCAAATGCAATGCTACCATTCAATTTGAGAAGACTAGAATATATAAGCAAGGATGTAATGGTAAGGCTTAAGTCATTGGTCGGACCACATTTGAAGGATTGAGAGTGTTTTTATGCCTCTTATCTAAGAAAAGATGTACTGGTATTGGAGAAGGTGCAGAAGAAGTTTGCCAGGACAATCTCCAGAATGAAGGAGTTAATGTATGAAGAGTGTTTGATTTCTCTGGGCCTGTACTCACTGGAGTTTAGATGAATGAGGGTGAGATCCCATTAAAACATATTGAATTTTGAAAGACGAGATTCAAACAAGAGGACATGAGTTGAGAGTTAGTGGGCAAAAGTTTAAGGGTAACATGAGGGGGAATTTCTTTACTCAGAGAGTGATAGTTGTGTGGAATGAGCTTCCAGTAGAAGTGGTAGAGGCAGGTTTGGTATTGTCATTTAAAGTAAAATTGGATAGGTTTATGGACAGGAAAGGAATGGAGGGTTATGGGCTGAGTGCGGGTCAGTGGGACTAGGTGAGAGTAAATGTTTGACATGGACTAGAAGGGCTGAGATGGCCTGTTTCTGTGCTGTAATTGTTATATGGTTATATATGGTTAATACCAATACCTGTATAAATACCAATATCAATATCCATACAAATATAAATACCAATATCAATGCTAATACCAATACCAATACCCAATATCAAAACCAATACCAGGACCACTATCAATATCAGTACAATAAGACCGTAAGATATAAGAGCAGAATTAGGCGATTTGGCTCATAAAGTCTGCTCCATAATTTCAGATCCAAGTTTCCTCTGTCTCATTCTCCTGCAGCTTCCTGTATCCCTTCATGCTTTGACCAACCAAGAATCCATCACCCTCTGCCTTAAATATACATAAAGACTTGGCCTCCATAACCACCTGTGGCAATGAATTCCAACAGATTCACTACTTTCTGGCTAAAGAAATTTCTCCTCATCTCCTTTCTAAAAGGGCACCCCTCTATTCTGAGTCCAATACCAATGTACCAGTACCAATATCAATACCAGTAACAATACTAATATCAATACCAATATAAATGCCAATATCAGTACCAATACCAATATAACTATTGTCTATTGTCTAACTGTCAATACCAGTATCAATATTAATACAAATACCAATACCAATATTGGTGATCACCTACATACTGGAAAATTTGGAAATTGGATATGTAAAATTCCAAGAGAACATGAGATTAAGAGTACTTGTTGAAAATGTGAAAGTGAGTCCATAAGTTGAGGGAATCAGGGATGGAATGGGTGAATTTGAGTGAAGTTATCTCCTTTGGTTCAAGAGCCTGATGATTGTTCCTATACCTGATGCTGTGGGTCCTGAGGATCCTGTACCTCTTTCCTAATGGCAGCAGCAAGAAGAGAGCATGTCCTGGATGGTGGGGGTACTTGATGATGCATGCTGCTTTCCTACAACAGCGTTTCTTGTAGATGCACTCATTAGTGGGAAGGGCTTAACCCATGATGGATTGCATGAAAAATACTTTTTATCAGAGTATGCATCTACACTGTACAGGTGTTCCAGGGTTGAGTGAAGATACAGTGAAATGGCATCAGCTGTTGACTTGTTGTGCCTGCAGGCAAATTGCTCCTCAGGCACTGTCCAGGCAGGATTTGATATGTTTCATCACAAACCTCTTGGAGCATGGAAGTATGCTCTCTCCCCATTGTAATACAGGCAGTTATCAGTTGAATTGAATCCCTGGTTATCTGCTGCAATGGATGCCCTGCTCCAACTCAGAGCCATCTCCAGTGTCACATGCTATATTCTGTACTTCTAGGAACACAAATCATGAAAATGTTGTTACTGATTTTGCTCACGTCATCTTCCTGGATCTTCCTTTCTCCCCTGCCGGGCTTCCAGTTTTTATTTCTTAACCAGACATGAAATAATCTATTCTTCTTCCTGTCTTTACAGTTCAGAGCCTCCTGTCAAAGGCACCATATGATTCAATTCCTAGTTAACTGTTCAGGCGGAACATGTACTTCTTTGGGCTTTGTGACTCACATTAATTAACTTAACTGCAAAATATTGTCATGGGAACATGTCGATATAGAACAGATTAGTTGTACCAAGTAGCTTTTGCATATGTTATTAAAAAGCATTGCGTAATGCTCTAAATTTGTTTCTCTTGTGTTATAGAGTAGTATTTTTGGATAATGAGCTCTGTCATCTTTGGAAATCCTACAAAAAGAAATGGTTATGGCCCAGTCCATCATGGGCAAAACCCTTGCACATTGAGCACATCTACATGAAGCATAAACCCCACCACCTCTTGCTCTCCTCTTGCTGCTGACATCAGGAAGAAGGTACAGGAGCCTCAGGAGTTAAACCACTAGGTTCAATGGCAGATTCTTCATCTCATGTTCTCAATATTTATGGATTATTTATTTATTATTTTCTTGTTTTTGTATTTGCATAGCTTTTTGTCTTTTGCACTTTGGTTGAACTCCCAAGTTGGTGTGGTCTTTCATTGATTCTATTATGGTTATTATTCTATTATCGATTCATTGAGTATTTGTCCAAGAAAATGAATCTCAGACTTGTATATAGTGATATAAATATATATATATATACATAAAACTTTGATAATAGGAAAAGTTGCAGCTGTCCTGTCCATTAGTTTATACCAACACGTCAGAATCTACAGTGCACTAGATAGCTTCAACTCTGACCTGACTCCACAACCTAAGGACTCACTAACAATGACTCTACAAATCATGTTCACAGCTTTATTTATTTATTTGTATTTGCACAGTTTGTCTTTTTCACACTGGAAAATGAATCTTAGGATTGTATATGGTAATGTAATCATACTTTGACAATAATTTTTCTTTGAAATTTTTCCAACTTTGAGTCCTTCATAATTATGTACAAAAATTCATTACTTGAAAATGGGTTGAAAATGTTTACATTTTGGCATTTCTGTATTTACTGATACTCCTATTTCCACAATTTTAATTTTCTGTAACCTTTTGGAGCTGCACAACACTCTGAAACTCTACACTTAGCCATCAACCATTACTGAGACATAGTAAGACGGTGGGAGAAGGGGCAGGACTGTCAGCTTAATGTTCCAGGGGTTCCATTGTTTTAGACATAATAGTGCAGGAGGGATTAAAGGTGGCGTTACTAGACAGGGAAAATATCACAGCAATGCTCAGACAGGACAGACTGGACTGTGAGGCTGTATGGGTACAAATGAGGAATAAGAAAGGGATGAGCACATAACTGAGATTATATTATAGATCACCTAACAGTCAGCAGGATTTAGAGGAGCACATTTAGAGAGAGATCGCAGACTGCCGTAAGAAACAGAGGGTTGTGCTAACAGGTGATTTTAACTGATTTGAGTGGGACTATCATGCTGTAAAAAGTCTGGATGGGAAAAGGTTTGTCAAATGTATTCAGGAGAGTTTCCTTAATCAATACATAGAGGTCCCAACTACAAAGAGTGTGATACTTGATTTCCTATAAAGGAATGAGACAAGGCAGGAGCCAAAAATTTGTGTGATCATAATGCCATTAGTTTCAAGATAATTATGAAGAAGGATAAGTCTGATCCTTGGGTTGAGATTCTAAATTTAAAAAAGGCCAATTTTGATGGGATCAGAAAGGATCTGGCAAGTGTGGATTGGGACGGGCTGTTTTCTGGCAAATGTTTGCTTAGTAAGTGGGAGACCTTCAAAAGTGAAATTTTGAAAATACGGCATTCATATGCTCTTGTCAGAATAAAAGGCAAGGATAACAGTTTGATGGAACCTTGTTTTTCAAGAGATATTGAGGCCCTGGTTAAGAAAAGGATGGAGGTGCATAACAGGTATAAGCAGGCAGGAACAAAAGAGGTACTTGAGGAGTCTAAGAAATGTAAGAGAACACTTAAGAAGGAAATCAAGAGGGCTGAAAGAAGGAAAAAGGTCGCTCTAACAGACAAGGTGAAGGAGAGTCACAAGGACTTCTACAGATATACGTATTAAGAGCAAAAGGATAGTAACGGACAAAATTGATCTTTGGAAGATCAGAGAGGTCATCTATGCACGGAGCCGAACGAGATGGGGTGGGAGGGGGATCTTAAGTGCATATTTTGCATCTGTATTTACTCAGGAGAAGGATACAAAGTGTCTAGATGTGAGGCAAACCAACAGTGAGTTCATGGATCCTATGCAGATTATGGAGGAGATGTTTGCTGGCTTGAGACAAAGTAGAGTGGGGTGGATAAATCCTTAGGGTCTGATAAGATGTTCCCTCAGACTACTTTTTAGGCTAATGCAGAAACTGCTGGGGCCCTAACAGAGATATTTATAGCATTGTTAGCCATTGGTGAAGTAGTGGAGGATTGGACAACAGCTAATGTTGTACCATTGTTTAAGATGGACTCTAAGAATAAGTCAGGAAGTTATAGGCACTGAACCTGACATTGGTTGTGGGAAAGTTATTGGAAGGACTGGACATACAAATATTTTGATAGACAGGGACTGCTTAGGGATAGTCAACATGATGGTAGGTTGTGTTTAACCAATCTTAGAGTTTTTCAAGGAAGTTACTAAGAAAGTTGATGAAGGAAAGGCAGTGGATGTTGTCTTTAGCATGGAATTTAGCCAGGCCTTTGACAAGGTCCTGCGTGGGAGGTTGGTCAAGAAGATTCAGTCGCTTGGCATTCAAGATGAAATAGTAATTTGGATTAGGCATTGGTTTCATGGGAGAAGCCAGAGAGTGGTAGTAGATGGTTGGCTCCCTGAGTAGAGACCTATGACTAGTGGTGTGCTGCAGGGATTGTTGCTGGGTCCTTTGTTGTTGGTCATCGATATCAATGATCTGGGTGATAATGTGGTTATCATTAAGTTCTTTGAGGAGGTGACCAGGCATATAGATGAGGGTAGTGCAGTGGATGTGATCTACATGGATTTTAGTAAGGCATTTGACAAGATTCCACATGGTAGGCTTATTCAGAAAGTCAGAAGGCATGGGATCCAGGGAAGTTTGGCCAGGTGGATTCAGAATTGGCTTGCCTGCAGAAGGCAGAGGGTCGTGGAGGAGGGAGTACATTCAGATTGGAGGGTTGTGACGAGTGGTGTCCCACAAGGATCTGTTCTGGGACCTCTACTTTTTGTGATTTTTATTAACGACCTGGATGTGGGAGTAGAAGGGTGGGTTGGCAAGTTTGCAGATGACACAAAGGTTGGTGGTGTTGTAGATAGTGTAGAGGATTGTCAAAGATTGCAGAGAGACATTGATAGAATGCAGAAGTGGGCTCAGAAGTGGCAGATGAAGTTCAACCCGGAAAAGTGTGAGGTGGTACACTTTAGAAGGACAAACTCTAAGGCAGAGTACCAAGTAAATGACAGGATACTTGGTAGTGTGGAGGAGCAGAGGGATCTGGGGGTATATGTCCACAGATCCCTGAAAGTTGCCTCATAGGTAGATAGGGTAGTTAAAGCTTATGGGGTGTTAGCTTTCGTAAGTTGAGGGATAGAGTTTAAGAGACGCGATGTAATGATGGAGCTCTATAAAACTCTGGTTAGGCCACACTTGGAGTACTGTGTCCAGTTCTGGTCGCCTCAGTATAGGAAGGATATGGAAGCATTGGAAAGGGTACAGAGGAGATTTACCAGGATGCTGCCTGGTTTAGAGAGTATGGATTATGATCAGAGATTAAGGGAGCTAGGGCTTTACTCTTTGGAGAGAAGGGGGATGAGAGGAGACAGGATAGAGGTGTACAAGATATTAAGAGGAATAGACAAAGTGGACAGCCAGTGCCTCTTCCCCAGGGCACCACTGCTCAGTACAAGAGGACATGGCTTTAAGGTAAGGGGAGGGAAGTTCAAGGGGGATATTAGAGGAAGGTTTTTCACTCAGAGTGGTTGGTGCATGGAATGCACTACCTGGGTCAGTGTTGGAGGCAGATACTCTAGGGAAGTTTAAGGGACTACTAGACAGGTATATGGAAGAATTTAAGGTGGGGGGTTATATGGGAGGCAGAGTTTGAGGGTTGGCACAACATTGTGGGCCGAAGGGCCTGTAATGTGCTGTACTATTCTATGTTAACTAGATCAGTAACTTTGCAGACATTAAAATAGGGGTCGCCGTAGACAGCAAGGATTACAGTAGAATTTGGATCAGCTGGAAAAATGGACTGTAAAATAGCAAATGGAATTTAATGCAGACAAGTGTGCTGTGTTGCACTTTGGGAGCATAAACCAGAGGGATCTAGTGATACAGATCCATAATTCCTTGAATGTGGCTTTACAGTTATAAAGAAAGCTTTTGGCACGTTGGCCTTCATAGATCGAAGTATCAAGTACAGGAGTTGGGATGTTATGTTAAAGTTGTATAAAACATTTTTGAGATATAATTTAAAGTATTGTGTACAATTTTGGTCACCTATCTTCAGAAAAGATATCAATAAGTTTGAAAAAATGCAGAGAAATTTTGCAAGGATGTTGCCAGGACTTGGCCTTTTGAGTTATAGGGAATGGTTGAATAGGTTAGGAAGCTATTTCTTGGAATGTAAAAGATTGAGGGGAGATATGATAGAGGTATACAAAGTTATGAGGGTTATGTGTATATGTGTGTGTGTATGTATGTATGTATGTATATATGTATATATATGTGTGTATATATATATCTATATATATATGTATAGTAAATGCAAGCAGACTTTTTCCACTGAGGTTGGATGAGACTACACTAGAGTTGTGGGTTAAGTGTGAAAGGTGAAAAGTTTAAGGCAAACATAATGGGGAACTTCTTCACTCTGTGGGTGGTAAGAGTGTGGAATGAGCTGCCAGCAGAATTGGTGGATGAGGGTTTGATTTCAACATTTAAGAGGAAGTTGGATAGGTGCATGGATAGGAGGGGTATGGAGAGCTATGGTCTGGATGCATATTGATGGGACTAGGCAGATGAAAAGTTCCATACATAGTAAATGGGTCGAAGGCCCTGTTTCTCTGCTCTAGTTTTAATTGAGGTGAGAAACTGCAGTATCCTAAAACCTGGATCTCCCTCTCAATAACTTCCTGATCTTCTGCCTCTCTCCTCCTGTATGGTTCATAAATTGTATTACTTCAAATAAAGCATTTGATCAACACACACAAAATGCTGGAAGCCCTGAGCAAATTTGAGTGAATACACACACACTAGTCCTCATCAAAGGGTCAGTAGTGGAAAGGGTGAGCAATTTCAAATTCAAAGGTATCAAGGTTTCTGAAGTTCTACCTTGGACCCAGCATATTGATGCAATTACAAAGAAAGCATGACAGTGTCTATATTTCATTAAGTGTTTGCGGAAACTTGGTATGTCACCAAAGACTCCAGTAAGACTCTACTTCAGATGTACTTAGAGAATGTTTCAACTGGTTGTATCATCATCAGGAATTGAGGGTCCAATACACAGGATTGGAAAAAGCTGCAGAAATTTGTAAACTCATCATGTGCACTCCCCCGCATCGAGGACACCTTCAAAAGGTGATGCCTCAAAAAGGTGGTGTCCATCATTAAAGAACTTCGTTAGCCAGGACGTGCCCTCCTCTCATACTACTATCAAGGAGGAAGTACAAGAGGCTGAAGACACACAATCAATATTTTAGGAACAGCTTCTTCCCCTCCGTCATCAGATTTCTCAATAGACCATGAACTCTTGGACATTACCTTGCTATTTTTGTCCATTTTTTGCACTACTCATTTATATGCATTCCTTGTAGTAACTTATAATCTATTTTATGTATTACACTGTACTGCAGCCACAAAATAAGACATCTCATGACGTGCACTCAGAGTCACTTTATTAGATACATCCTGTACTTAATAAACTAGCTACTGAGGGTATGTTAATGATCTTCTATTGCTGTAGCCCATCGATTCCAAAGTTTTATGTTCTGAGATGCTCTTCTGCACGCGTGTGTTGTAACACATGGTTATTTAGGGCACTGCCACTTTCCTGTCAGCTTGAACCATTCTGGTATTTCTTAAAGTTCAACCTTCAAAGTAAATTTATTATCAAAGTACATATATGTCACCATATATAACCTTGAGATCCGTTTTCTTGTGGACATAATAAATGCAGAATAGAATAATCACCATAATAGAATCAATGAAAGTCCACACCAACTGGACATTCAACCCTGATGTTTGAAGGGTAATAACTATTTCTGTACCTGGGTGTGGGTCCTGAGGCTCCTGTACCTTTATTCTGATGGCAGTGCTGAGAAGAGAGTATGACCTGGGTGGTGAGGGTTGCTGATGATGGATGCTGCTTTCCTGTGACAATAGAATAGGAATAGAATAGAATAGGCATCCATTAGTCTTGGGAGACCGTGAATTTGCACCTTGGAAGGTTTCCAGGGTGCAGGCCTGGGCAGGGTTGTATGGGAGACTGGCAGTTGCCCAATCTGCAAGCCTTCCCCTCTCCACGTCACTGATGTTGTCCAAGGGAAGGGCACTAGGACCCAAGCAGCTTGGCACCGGTGTCATTGCAGAGCAATGTGTTGTTTAGTGTCTTGCATTGTCCTGTGACAATGCTCCATTTAGATGTACTTTATCCATGATGGATTGTGCTCTATCCACCTCTTTTTGTAAGATCTTCCATTCAAGGGTATTGATGTTTCCATACCAGGCTGTGATGCAGTCAGTCAATATACTGTCTGCTACACATCTGCAGAAGTCTGTCGAAGTTTTAGATGTCATTCTGAATCTTTGCAAACTCCTAAGGAAGTCGAGGTGTTGCAATGCTTTCTTCAGAATTTCACTTATGTGCTGGGCCCAGTACATGCTTCTCTGATCATTAACAAGGCATTTTCACCCACAGAACTGCTACTCACAGAATATTTTTTGCTTGTTTTGCACCATTCTCTATAAACTCTAAAGACTGTTGTCCATGAAAATCACAGGAGATCAGCAGTTTCTGAGATACACAAACTACCCCATCTGGCACCAACTATCATTCCATGGACAAAATCTCTTAATTCACATTTCTTCCCCATTTTTATATTTCACCTGAACAGCAGATGAACCTCTTGACCATGTCTGCATGCTGTTATGCATTGAGTTTCTGCCAAGTGATTGGCTAATTAGATATTTGCATTAATGAGTAGGTGCACAGGTGTACCTAATAAAGTGGCCACTGAGTGTGGATTGCTATTAACTTTTACACAGTGAATGGTAGAACACTGAGGAGTGCATTAGAACAGAAGGGTCAGGGAATACAGTCCATAATTCCTTGAAAAATGGTGTCACATGTTGATAGGGTCCTGAAGAAAACTTTTGACACATTGGCCTTCATAAATCAAACCATTGAGTACAAGAGAAGGGAGGATACTCTGAAGCCAATTAAGATGCTGGTGCGGCTTAATCTTAGGGTATTATGTGCAGCTTTGATCACCTACCAATGCAAAAGATTACCAATGCACAGAGGATGGCCCTGTAGCTCAGAAGGGTAGGGTTAGAAGAAAGAGGTCCATAGTAATAGGGGACTCAATAGTCAGGGGCTCAGACAGGCATTTCTGTGGAGGTGACCGGGAGTCCCGGATGGTAATTTGCCTCCCTGGTGCCAGGGTTCGGGACGTTTCTGATCGCGTCCAAGATATCCTGAAGTGGGAGGGTGAAGAGCCAGAGGTCGTGGTACATGTAGGTACCAATGACATAGGAAGGAAAGGGGAAGAGGTCCTGAAACGAGAGTATAGGGAGTTAGGAAGGCAGTTAAGAAGAAGGACCACAAAGGTAGTAATCTCGGGATTACTGCCTGTGCCACGCGACAGTGAGAGTAGGAATAGAATTAGGTGGAGGATGAATGCGTGGCTGTGGGATTGGAGCAGGGGGCAGGGATTCAAGTTTCTGGATCATTGGGACCTCTTCTGGGGCAGGAGTGACCTGTTCAAGAAGGACGGGTTACACTTGAATCGTGGGGGGAACCAATATCCTAGTGGGGAGGTTTGCTAGGGCTACAGGGCGGACTTTAAACTAGTAAGATGGGGGGGCGGGAGACTATTTGAGGAGACTATGGGAGAGGAGGTTAGTTCACCAGTGGAGCAAGTAAATAGACAGTGTGTGAGGGAGGAAAGGCAGGTGATGGAGAAGGGATGCGCTCAGCCCGAAGATGTAGGGGAGAAGAAAGAAAAGGATAATAAATTTGAATGCATTGTTAAGGGATGGAAAGAGAGGAGGAGATGGAGAGTATCTTAAATGTATCTATTTTAATGCTAGGAGCATTGTAAGAAAGGTGGATGAACTTAAGGCGTGGATTGATACCTGGAATTATGATGTTGTAGCTATTAGTGAAACATGGTTGCAGGAAGGGTGTGATTGGCAACTAAATATTCCTGGATTTAGTTGCTTCAGGTGTGATAGAGTAGGAGGGGCCAGAGGAGGAGGTGTTGCATTGCTTGTCCGAGAAAATCTTATGGCGGTGCTTTGGAAGGATAGATTAGAGAGCTCCTCTAGGGAGGCCATTTGGGTGGAATTGAAGAATGGGAAAGGTGCAGTAACACTGATAGGAGTGTATTATAGGCCACCTAATGGGGCGCGTGAGTTGGAAGAGCAAATGTGTAAGGAGATAGCAGATATTTGTAGTAAACACAAGGTGGTGATTGTGGGAGATTTTAATGTTCCACACGTAGACTGGGAAGCTCATTCTGTAAAAGGGCTGGATGGTTTAGAGTTTGTGAAATGTGTGCAGGATAGTTTTTTGCAACAGTACATAGAAATACCGACTAGAGATGGGGCAGTGTTGGATCTCCTGTTAGGGAATGCGATAGGTCAGCTGACAGATGTATGTGTTGGGGAGCACTTCGGGTCCAGTGATCACAATAGCATTAGCTTCAATATAATTATGGAGAAGGACAGGACTGGACCTAGAGTTGAGATTTTTGATTGGAGAAAGGCTAACTTTGAGGGGATGCAAAGGGATGCAAAGGGATTGGGTCAAGTTGTTTTATGGGAAGGATGTAATAGAGAAATGGAGGTCATTTAAGGGTGAAATTATGAGGGTACAGAATCTTTATGTTCCTGTTAGGGTGAAAGGAAAGGTTAAAGGTTTGAGAGCACCATGGTTTTCAAGGGATATTAGAAATTTGGTTCAGAAAAAGAGGGATGTCTACAATAGATATAGGCAGCATGGAGTAAAGGAATTGCTCGAGGAATATAAAGAATGTAAAAGGAATCTTAAGAAAGAGATTAGAAAAGCTAAAAGAAGATACGAGGTTGGTTTGGCAAATAAGGTGAAAGTAAATCCGAAAGGTTTCTACAGTTATATTAAAAGCAAGAGGATAGTGAGGGATAAAATTGGCCCCTTAGAGAATCAGAGTGGTCAGCTATGTGTGGAACCGAAGGAGATGGGAGAGATTTTGAATGATTTCTTCTCTTCGGTATTCACTAAGGAGAAGGATATTGAATTGTCTAAGGTGTGGGAAACAGGTAAGGAAGTTATGGAACCTATGACAATTAAAGAGGTGGAGGTACTGGCACTTTTAAGAAATTTAAAAGTGGATAAATCTCCGGGTCCTGACAGGATATTCCCCAGGACCTTGAGGGAAGTTTGTGTAGAAATAGCAGGAGCTCTGACGGAGATCTTTAATATGTCATTAGAAACGGGGATTGTGCCGGAGGATTGGCGTATTGCTCATGTGTTTAAAAAGGGTTCTGGAAGGAAGCCTAGCAATTATAGACCTGTCAGTTTGACATCAGTGGTGGGTAAATTAATGGAAAGTATTCTTAGAGATAGTATTTATAATTATCTGGATAGACGGGATCTGATTAGAAGTAGCCAGCATGGATTTGTGCGTGGAAGGTCATGTTTGACAAACCTTATTGAATTTTTTGAAGAAGTTACGAGGAATGTTGACGAAGGTAAGGCAGTGGATGTAGTCTATATGGACTTCAGCAAAGCCTTTGACAAAGTTCCACATGGAAGGTTAGTTAAGAAGGTTCAGTCGTTAGGTATTAATGCTGGAGTAATAAAATGGATTCAACAGTGGCTAGATGGGAGATGCCAGAGAGTAGTGGTGGATAATTGTTTATCGGGATGGAGGCCGGTGACTAGCGGGGTGCCTCAGGGATCTGTTTTGGGCCCAATGTTGTTTGTAATATACATAAATGATCTGGATGATGGGGTGGTAAATTGGATTAGTAAGTATGCCGATGATACTAAGGTAGGAGGTGTTGTGGATAATGAGGTGGGTTTTCAAAGCTTGCAGGGAGATTTATGCCGGTTAGAAGAATGGGCTGAACGTTGGCAGATGGAGTTTAATGCTGAGAAGTGTGAGGTTCTACATTTTGGCAGGAATAATCCAAATAGAACATACAGAGTAAATGGTAGGGCATTGAGGAATGCAGAGGAACAGAGAGATCTAGGAATAACTGTGCATAGTTCCCTGAAAGTGGAGTCTCATGTAGATATGGTGGTGAAGAGGGCTTTTGGAACGCTGGCCTTTATAAATCAAAGCATTGAGTACAGAAGTTGGGATGTAATGCTGAAGTTGTACAAGGCATTGGTAAGGCCAAATTTGGAATATTGTGTGCAGTTCTGGTCACCGAATTATAGGAAAGATATCAATAAATTAGAGAGAGTGCAGAGACGATTTACTAGGATGTTACCTGGGTTTCAGCAATTAAGTTACAGAGAAAGGTTGAACAAGTTAGGTCTCTATTCATTGGAGCGTAGAAGGTTGAGGGGGGATTTGATCGAGGTATTTAAAATTTTGAGAGGGATAGATAGAGTTGACGTGAACAGGCTGTTTCCATTGAGAGTAGGGGAGATTCAAACTAGAGGACATGATTTGAGAGTTAGGGGGCAGAAGTTTAAGGGAAACACGAGGGGGTATTTCTTTACTCAAAGAGTGATAGATGTGTGGAATGAGCTTCCTGTAGAAGTAGTAGAGGCCAGTTCAGTTGTGTCATTTAAGGTAAAATTGGATAGGTATATGGACAGGAAAGGAGTGGAGGGTTATGGGCTGAGTGCGGGTAGGTGGGACTAGGTGAGATTAAGGGTTCGGCACAGACTAGGAGGGCCAAGATGGCCTGTTTCCGTGCTGTGATTGTTATATGGTTATATGATTTCAATAAGATTGAAAGAGTTCAGAGAAAATTTACAAGGATGTTGCCAGGATTTGAGTACCTGAGTTTTAGTGAAAAGTTCAATAGGTTAGGATTTGATTTCCTACAGTGTAAAAGAATGAGTGGAGATTTGATTAAGGTATACAAAATTAAATGGGGTATAGATAGAGTAAATGTAAGCAGGCTTTATCCACTGAGTTTGGATGAAACTACAACTAGTTGTCATGGTTTAAGGTTGAAAGGTGAAATGTTTAAGGACAAGCTGCGAGGGAACTTCTTCACTCAGAGGGTAATGAGTGAGTGAAACAAGCTGCAAGCTCAAGTGGTTGATGCAGGTTTGATTTCAACATTTAAAAGAAATTTGGATATGTACATGGATATGTTGAGTATGAAGGGTTATGGTTCAGATGCAGGTCATTTGGACTAGGCAGGTTAATAGCTTGGCATGGTCTCGGTGGGCTGAAGGGCCTATTTCTGTGCTGTCGTGCTCTCTGACTCTGTCACTCCAGGGGTGAATCTTATGTTTCACATAACTACTATGACGCTTGCTTATGAAATGTGCAAGCGTATCCTCCGTGGAATGGAATGTTAATGTGCCTAGCAGATAATTACAGACTATATTAGAGTTTAGAGGTTTGCAGGCTTATAAAGAACATGAGAATTGTCGGGTGAAAAATGTCCAAGGGTCTATCTTTCCACCTTCCAACTCACTGGGTGTCCCAACAAGGGCAGTAAAAGAAGAACGGGTTGATTGCACTAATCAATCTTCATTCTTGTTCCTGCTACAGAACTAGACATCAGAAGGGAAGCTCCCGGTGAGGGGGAGCTTTAGGAAATCTAATAAGGCTATAAATAGTTACTGAACCTAGAGGTTACCTATGATTTGATGAACAGTGTCAAGAGGTTGAATGGTTCCTTCCTGTGCCTGTGTGACATGATAGTGAATGGAGCTGAATGTCTTCCTTCTGTTTTTGTTGCTCCTGAACAAATTGCATATAACCCATGAGATGTTCATATACTGTATCCTAAATTGTTTTTCAGGATTATAACTGAGTATTCCATCAATTTGAACAAACTTTAAGTAACTGTAAAGAAGATTTACTGACCATGAAAATGGGTTTCAGATGAATCACACCCATCAGGGATATCAAGGATCACTTCCCACTGCTCACTCACTCAATAATAGTCTAAATTACAGATCTGAAAAAATGTATTCCTTTGCCAAGGTTACGCAGCTGTTCAAATCATATAGTCATTACTTTATAGTGGTTGTATACATGTTTGTACATATTAAATCTATGCTAGACATTAAGCAGATTTGTATCCTGGTATTTTCAAAGAATTTAATCAAAATAGAAAAATCAAGTGGTCTAATGACATGGAAAGTTAAATATCTATAAATGTATATTTGTGCCCCAGTATAGAAATGATTAAGCTCCTTCGCCAGAGATGCCCCACTGGACACCCCAGAAACGGCAGCATACGCCAGATGAATTTCTCTTGTTGAAAATTATTAGGAACTAATGCACTGTTTTATAGTATGGAAGAAACATTGAATGTGTTCTAATTTGTTCTGAATTTCATTCAGATACATAATTTGTAATATAATTAAATGGCAGTTTGTCTTTTTTATTTCATTTTAACTATTTCCATAAAACTTCAGCTGCTGGAGCAGCCACTTAATTGGGCCAAAATGCACTGTCCCAATCTGTCCCAATTAAGCAGAATCTGTTGGAAATTTTTCAGGATTGATAGAACTACGGACGCAAGCTTTTAGATTCTATGGACACCAGCTAATAACTTCAGGAGATTTGTTCAGTTTCTGACCCTTTAACATTGCATGAACTTTATGCTTAGTTATATTAGCAGCTTTAAGATCACCACCCCCACCCCCGATTCTCACATATTTATTCTCCCTCCATTTTTGCCACATTGCTTGAGTCTTCTTCAATGAAAACAGATAGGGTATGGAACATAGAGTAGTACAGCACAGGAACAGGTCCTGCAGCCCACAATCTTCTGCTAAATTGATTAAGTTAATGATGCCTAACTCAATTAATCCCTTCTGTCTGCACATGATCCATAACCCTCCATCCAGATAGCACTGGTGAGAAACAGCGATGCTTTGTGGACGTTTAAATAACTTCTAGATATACTTCATCTGAGCTACTCTCACTGGAATATGCAGCCTGTAATTTCCCTTTAAGTAACATAGTTATGAACATTTATTGCATAACTATTATCATTATTTGTTTTTATTTATCTATTTGTAGTTTGTTTTCTTTTGCATATTGGTTGCTTGTCCATCATGTTGGGTGCAGTCTGTTGTTGATTCTATTGTGCTTCTTGTATTTACTATGAATGCCTGCAAGAAAATGAGTCTCGGGATTGTATAATTGTGAAAACAGTGCCTATAAAAGGTCTATAAAAAGTATTAACCCTCCCCCCATAAGTTTTCATGTTTTATTGTTCTACAACTTTAAATCACAGTGGATTTAATTTTAAAACACAAAATGCTGGCAGAACTCAGCAGGCCAAACAGCATCTATGGGTGGAGGTAGTGACGACGTTTCGGGCCGAAACCCTTCATTAGGAGTGAAGTAACATGGGATAGTTGAGGGGGGGATAAGAAGTGAGGGGAGGGATGAAGTAGAGAGCTGGAAAGTGATAGGCTGGAGGGAAATGGGCTAGGGGGAAGATGGAGAATTATGGGAAATAAAAGAGAAAGAAAGGTAGGGCAGGGGGAGATTGTAGTGAGGGGGGGAAAGAGAGAGAAAGAGAACCAGACTAAAATTATAGATAGTGATGGGGTAAGGGGGTGGGGGACAGGGGTATCAATGGAGGTCTGTGAGGTCTATCTCCAGCCTAGGTAGCCTCCTATCACTATTACCCCATCACTATCTATAATTTTAGTCTGGTTCTCTTTCTCTCTCTTTCCCATCCTCACTACAATCTCCCCCTGCCCTACCTTTCTTTCTCTTTTATTTCCCATAATACTCCATCTTCCCCCTAGCCCATTTCCCTCCAGCCTATCACTTCCTAGCTCTATACTTCATCCCTCCCCCCACTTCTTATCCCCCCCCAACCATCCCATGTTACTTCACCCCTAATGAAGGATTTCAGCCCAAAATGTTGTCACTACCTCCTCCCATAGATGCTGTTTGACCTGCTGAGTTCTGCCAGCATTTTGTGTTTTTATTTATTTCCAGCATCTGCAGATTCACTCGTGTTGCCTGTGGATTTAATTTTGTTTTTTTGACACTGATCAACAGAAAAAGACTCTTTCGTGTCAAAATGAAAACCGATCTCTACTAAATGACCTAACTTAATTACAAATATAAAACACAAAATAATTGATTGCATAAGTATGCACCCCTTTCAGGTTAGTATTTAGTGGATGCCCCTTTGGCAACAACTACAGCTTTGAGTCAGTGTGGATAGGTCTCTATCAGCTTTGCACATCTGGAGACTATAATTTTTCCCCATTCTTCTTTACAAAACTGCTCAAGCTCTATTAGACTGCATGGGGATCATGAGTGATCTGCCTTTTCCAAGTCCAGCCACAAATTCTCAACTGGATTGAGGTCTGGACTCTGACTGGGCCACTCCAGGATTTTTACTTCATTATCTTTAAGCCTTGGCTTTCATAATGGCTGATCCATTTTCCTTTTCAGCCCCAATCTCCTGCCTTCTCCCTGTATCACTTAATGTCTTGACCAATCAAGAATATTCAGCTCCTGCCTTAAATATACATAAAGTCTTGGCCTCCACAGCTACCTGTGGCAATGATTTTCACAGATTCACCACTCTCTGGATAAAGTAATTTCTCTGTTCAAATGGCTGAGGAGGCCTAGTCTTTATGTATAGTGTACTTAAGGCAGTGGTTGATAGATTTTTGACTGAGCTGTCTCCTCTAGTCCTAGACTCTCTCACCACTGGAAAGATCCTCTCTGCATCCACTGTATTGAGCCTTCAACATTTGATAGGTTTCAATTAGGTCACCCCTCACTCTTCTGAATTATATTGAAGATAGGCCCAGAGCCATCAAATGCTCTTCATATGACAAGCCTATCAATCCTGGAATAATTTTCATGAACTTCCTTTGAGCCTTTTCCAGTTTTAGCACATACTTTCTAAGATCAGGAGCCCAAAACTGCTCATAACACTCCAAGTGAGGCCTCACCAGTGATTTATAAAGTCTCAACATTATACCCTTGCTTTTATATTCTAGTGCTAACATTGCATTTGTCTTCCTCACCTCTGACTCAACCTGAACCTTTAAGGAATTCTGCACAAGGACTCCCAAGTCTCCTTGCATGTCAGTTTTTTGTATTTTCTCTCCATTTAGAGAAGAAAGTGACCAGATACTTCCCAACATTGTATTTTACCTGCCACTTCTCTCCCCATTCTCCTAATCTATCTAAGTTCTTCTGTAGACTCTCTACTTCCTAAATGTACCTGCTTCTCCACCTATCTTTGTATCATCCACAAACTTGGATAATTATATTGATGGTTTTGTTGCCAAGTCATTGACATATATGTAAAAAGAAGTGATCCCAAATGAGACTAACGTGGAATATCACTGGTAACTGCCAGCCAACCAGAAAAGGCTCCCTATGTTCCAGCTCTTTGCCTCCTGTCAATCAGCCACTTTCGCCCCCTACTCTCAACTCATGTCCTCTTGTTTGAATCTCCCCTACTCTCAATGGAAAAAGTCTATCCACGTCAACTCTATCTATTCCCCTCATAATTTTAAATACCTCTATCAAGCCCCTCTCAACCTTTTACGCTCCAAAGAATAAATACCTAACTTGTTCAACCTTTCCCTGTACCTTAGGTGCTGAAACCCAGGTAACATTCTAGTAAATCTCTGTACTCTCTCTATTTTGTTGATATCTTTCTTATAATTCGATCCCAGAACTGTACACAATACTCCAAATTCAGTCTTACCAATGCCTTGTACAATTTTAACATTACATCCCAACTCCTATACTCAATGCTCTGATTTATAAAGACCAGCATACCAAAAGCTTTCTTCACCACCCCATCCACATGAGATTCCACCTTCAGGGAACTATGCACCATTATTCCTAGATCACTCTGTTCTACTGCATTCTTCAATGCCCTACCATTTACCATGTATGTCCTATTTGGATTATTCCTACCAAAATGTAGCACCTCACACTTATCAACATTAAACTCCATCTGCCGTTGTTCAGCCCACTCTTCTAACTGGTCTAAATCTCTCTGTAAGCTTTGAAAACCTACTTCATTATCCACAACACCACCTACCTTGGTATCATCTGCATACTTATTAATCCAATTTACCACCCCATCATCCAGATCGTTAATGTATATGACAAACAACATTGGACCCAGTACAGATCCCTGAGGCACATCACTAGTCACTGGCCTCCAACCTGACAAACAGTTGTTTAAAAACTGTTAGCCAACACTACTCTCTGGCATCTCCCATCCAGCCACTGTTGAATCTATTTTACAACTTCAATATTAATAGCTAATGATTGAACCTTCCTATCTAACCTTCCATGCGGAACCTTGTCAAAGGCCTTACTGAAGTCCATATAGACAACATCCACTGCTTTACCCTCGTCAACTTTCCTAGTAACCTCTTCAAAAAATTCAAAAAGACTTGTTGAACATGAACTTCCACGCACAAATCCATGTTGACTGTTCCTAATCAGACCCTGTCTATCCAGATAATTATATATACCATCTCTAAGAATACTTTCCATTAATTTACCAATCACTGACATCAAACTGACAGGCCCATAATTGCTAGGTTTACTCTTAGAACCCTTTTTAAACAATGGATCCACATGAGCAATACACTAATCCTCCGGCACCATCCCCATTTCTAATGACATTTGAAATAGTTCTGTCAGAGCCACTGCTATTTCTACACTAACTTCCCTCAAGGTCCTAGGAAAATCCTCCTGTCAGGATCCGGAGGTTTATCCACTTTTATATTCCTTAAAAGTGCCAGTACTTCCTCCTCTTTAATCATCATAGTTTCCATAACTTCCCTACTTGTTTCCCTTACCTTACACAATTCAATATCTTTCTCCTTAGTGAATACCGAAGAAAAGAAATTGTTCAAAATCTCCCCCATCTCTTTTGACTCCACACAAAGCTGTCCACTCTGATTCTCTAAGGGACCAATTTTATCCCTCACTCTCCTTTTGCTATTAATATAACTGTGGAAACCCTTTGGATTTATTTTCACCTTACTTGCCAAAGCAACCTCGTATCTTCTTTTAGCTTTTCTAATTTCTTTCTTAAGATTCTTCTTGCATTCTTTATATTCCTCGAGCACCTCATTTACTCCATGCTGCCTATATGTATTGTAGATATCTCTCTTTTTCCTAACCAAGTTTCCAATATCCCTTGAAGACCATGGCTCTGTCAAACTTTTAACCTTTCCTTTCAACCTAACAGGAACATAAAGATTCTGTACCCTCATAATTTCACCTTTAAATGACCTCCATTTCTCTGTTACATCCTTCCCATAAAATAAGTTGTCCCAATCCACTCCTTCCAAATCCTTTTGCATCTCTTCAAAGTTAGCCTTTCTCCAATCAAAAATCTCAACCCTGGGTCCAGTCCTATCCTTCTCCATAATTATATTGAAACTAATGGCATTGTGATCACTGGACCCGAATTGCTCCACAACACATAGCTCCATCACCTGACCTATTTCATTCCCTAACAGAAGATCCATCACTGCCCCTTCTGTAGTTGGTACCTCTATGTATTGCTGCAAAAAACTATCCTGCACACATTTTATGAACGCCAAACCATCCATCCCTTCTTCAGAATGGGCTTCCCAGTCTATGTGTGGAAAATTAAAATCTCCCACAATCACAACCCTGTGCTTACTACAAATATCTGCTATCTCCTTGCAAATTTGCTCCTCCAATTCTCGCTCTCTGTTAGCTGGTTGACAATACACCCCATAAGTGTTACTACACCTTTCCCATTCCTCAATTGCACCCAAATAGCCTCCCTGGACAAGCCCTCTAATCTATCCTGCCAGAGCACCGCTGTAATATTTTCTCTGACAAGCAATGCAACACCTCCCCCTCTTGTCCCTCCGATTCTATCACACCTGAAGCAACGAAATCCAGGAATATTTAGTTGCCAATAACACCCCTCCTGCAACCATGTTTCACTAGTAGCTACAACATACTTCCAGGTATCAATCCATGCTCTAAGCTCATCCACCTTTCTTACAATGCTCCTAGCATTAAAATAAATGTATTTAAGAAATTCTCCACCTCCTCCTCTCTGTTTATCTCTAACAGTACAATGAACTTTACTGTCTTTTTCTTCCTTCTCCTATACATCTGTTCCTACACTCTGGTTCCCCTCCCCCCTCATATCTAGTTTAAATCCACTGGAGCCTCTCTAGCAAACCTACCTGCAAGAATATTTGTCCCTCTCCAGTTCAGATGTAAACTGTCCCACCGGAGCAGATCCCACCTTCCCTGGAAAACTGCCCAATTATCAATAAATCTGAAGCCCTCCTTCCTGCACCGTGTCTTCAGCCACATGTTGATCTGCACTATCTTACTATTTCTAAACCCACCTGCACGTGGCACTGGTAGCAATCCTGAGATTGCTATCCTGGAGGTCCTGTCCTTTAACTTGGCACCTAGCTCCCTAAACTCACCTTTCAGGACCTCCTCACTCTTCCTACCCATGTCATTGGTCCCTACATGGACCACGACATCCGGCTGCTCACCCTTCCTCTTGAGAATACTGAGAACTCGATCTGAGATATCGCGGACCCTGGCACCAGGGAGGCAACAGACCATCCGGGATTCTCGATCTCTTCCACAGAACCTCCTATCTGTCCCCCTAACTATCGCATCCCCTATCACTACTGCTCTCCTCTTTTCCCTCCTTCCCTTCTGAGCTGAGGGTCCAGTCTCAGTGCCAGAGATGCAACCACTGCAACTTGTCCCTGGTAGGTCGTCCCCACCAACAGTATGCAGAACGGTATACTTATTATTGATGGGAACGGCCACAGGGGTGCTCTGCTCTTCCTGTCTATTCTCCTTCCCTCTCCTGACAGTCACCCAGCTGCCTGTCTCCTGACTCCTAGGGGTGACTATCTCCCTGAAACTCCTGTCTATTTCTGCCTCTGCCTCCTGAATAATCTGAAGTTCATCCAGCTCCAGCTCCAGTTCCCTAACACAGTTTGTCAGGAGCTGCAGCTGGATACATCTTTTACAGGTGTAGTCATCAGGGACAGTTGTGCTCACCCTGACTTCCCACATACTGCAAACGGAGCACTCAGCTGCCCTAACTGCTGCCTCCATTACCTACTCCTAATCTAATTAGATTAATTAAAGACTAATAAGAGACTTCTCTTATTAGCTACGGTTGTGTCATTTTGCCTTTAGATGCAGCAATGATGCTGTGTTTTAAGAAAAATTTATTTAACTCTGCTGAATGTAATGATCAGAAAGGTAAAAGTTTACACCATGTAATCAAGAGGATATGGCCACAATCATCATGAAGAAATGCTGGAGATCGATTAGGCACTTGATGAGAAGAGAGGCCAACTCCATCAACAAAGCAGCACTTCATTGGCCCCATGAAGGGTGTAGGAAATGCAGGAGAACAAATGTAATTTGGTGCTATACCATGAAGGCAGAAATGAGAACCTTGAACCACACCTGGGACACAGCAGAGAAGATGACCAAAAAAGGAACAGCTTCATTTTTGCCCTAAACACCAGCAGTGTAACAGGTAATATGTAAGTAAGTTACATTGCTTTTTCTTTTGTATAGTTTTATTGTGAAAAAATGTATATTTTTGAAATATATAAAAAACTTTTCCCTTAGATCTCTCCTCAGTCCCAGAGAAAACAGTCCACCCTCTCCTTATAGTGTATGCCCGCTAATTGATAAAGCATTCAGATAAACCTATTCAGTGTCCTTTCCAAAGTTTAAATGTACTTCCTATAATGGGCAACCAAAACTGGGTGCAATACTCCAGGGGTGGCAATGGGCTGCTGAGGGGTGTGGGGGGGAAGGTGGGGGAGCGGGATGAAGGAAGAAGTTGGGAGGGGCTAGGTGGAAGAGGCACTGAAAAAGAAATGTGATAGGGAAAGAAATGTGGACCATGGAAAAAGGGGAAGCAGGAGAGGTAACAGAGGTAGGTGACAGGTAGGTAAGGAGAAGAGAGGGGATTACTAGAATGGGGAATGGAAAAAGAGAAAAGATGTGGGGGAGAAAATACCAAAAGATAGAGAAATTAATGTTCATGGTATTAGCTTGGAGATTACACAAACGGAATATGAGCCTCCTTCAATCTGCGTTTGTCCTCATCATTACAGTAGTGGAGTGCATGGACAGACATGTCAGAATAGGAATGGGAAGTTGATTTGAAATTGATAGTTACTGGGATTCTGTTTTACGTGGTGGACAGACTGAAGGTGCTTAACAAAGTGATCCTCCAGTCTGCTTCAAGTCTCGGTGATGTAAAGGAGGCCATAGTGGGAGCACCAGATACAATAGATGACCCACCTCATGTGCTTCATCTTGAATTCTAAGTGACTGACCTTTCATTTGCGGATGATACGAATAGGTGGAGGGGCAGGTAGTTTTGAGTAATTAAAGGGGCTTTAGAAGGTCTTAGACAATTTAGGGGAAAGGGCAAAGAAGTGGCAGATGAAATACAATGTCAGGAAGTCTATGGACATGCACTTCGGTAGATAATATAATAGGGTAGACTGTTTTCTAAATGGAGAGAAAATTTAAAAAATCTGAGGTGCAAAGGGTCTTGGGAGTCCTAGTGGAGGATTCCCTGAAGGTTAATTTGCAGGTTGAGTTGATGATGTTAGCATTCATTTCAGGATGACCAGAATATAAAAGCAAGGATATAATGTCAAGACTAAAAGCACTGGAGAGGCCTCACTTCGTCTTGGTCCAGTCCATGAAATCCGCATTCTGGTTCACGGCCCAGTTCATGTTCCTTATTCCAGGTTTTCCGGGTTTCCCCAGTTTCTGTTGAGGCAGCTGATTCTTGTTTGGGCTTGCTTCATAAGTAGCTTCAGGATTCAGCCTCTGGCTGCTGGGTTGTTCCTGTCCAAGCCCTCTGTCTGTATCCCTTCCCTTCACCTTTCTGCCTAGAGCCTCACCCTGCCCCTGCCTGGAGCCTTGCCTCGCCCTGCCCTCTGCCTGGAGCCTTGCCTCGCCCTGCCCTCTGCCTGGAGCCTTGCCTCGCCCTGCCTCTGCCTGGAGCCTTGCCCCACCCTGCCCCTGCCTGGAGCCTTGCCCCACCCTGCCTCTGCTTGGAGCCTTGCCCCGTTTGAAACTGTCTGTGTCCACACCTTTGCTAAGTAGGTCTGGCCATTTTGCCACTACCTAACATTGGGATCTGTCTCATTGTGTTCAGCGTTCTATGTAATGAGTCCTGGCCCTACGTCCTGTACCCAAGGAGGGGTCCCGGCTTGGTGTTTCATGTTCCTGTCCTCCCTCGACCAAGTCTTTGTGTTCCTGTCTCTTCCTCAACCAAGTCAAGGCCTCTGGGTCTCGTCCTGTCCCAGTCATGTCCAAGGTCCTTGTCTTGTCCTAGCCACGGCCTTGTGTTCTCATCTTGTCATGTGCCTCGCCCAGTTCAGGAGTATCTTGCCAAGCCCAGTGTTGGGGTTCCCTCGTCCTGTGCTGGGGTTTCCTTGTCCCGTCCATGAGTCTCACATCCAGTCCTGTTGCCTCTCCTCATCATGTAACATTGTCATGTCAGTTCTGGGGTCCGAGCCCAAGTCAAGACCCAGGTTCTGGGTCCTTGTCCAGTCTCGGGCTCGGAGCCCAAGCCCAGGCTCCTAGTCCCCAGTTCCATATCCTGGTTCCCTATCCTAGTCAGGTTCTATCCCAGGCCCAGAGTCCTTGTCTCGTCCGGGGCCGGTGTCATGTCTAGCATCCTTTCTTCCTCACTTCCCCTGCTTCCTTCTCACACCTAGTCCTGTTCCTGGTAGTTCAGTGTCTATCTTGCTTTTGGGTCCACTCCCTTCACCCCCCATGACACATTTGGAGTGTTGTGAGCAGTTTTGGGCCGCTTATCTAAGAAAGGATGAGCTGACATAGAAGAGGGTTCAAAGCAGGTTCACAAAAATGATTCCAGTATTGAAAGGCTTGTTATATGAAGAGCACTCAATAGATCTGGGTCTTTGCTCACTAGGATTCAGAAGAATGAGGGGTGACACTAAAACCTATTGAGTGTTGAAAGGCCTTGATAGAGTAGATGTGGAGAGGAAGCTTCCTCTGGTGGTAGAGTCTAAGACCAGAGGATACAGCCTTAGAATCGAAGGGCATAATTTTCAAATAGAGAATTTATTTAGCTAGAGAGTGGTGAATCTGAAGAATTCATTGCCACATGTGGCTGTGGTACACGTAAGGCAGAGATAGATGGATTCTTGATTAGTTTAGGTATAAAGAGATATGGGGAGAAGGCAGGAGATTTGGGCTGAGAGCAATGGCAGAGCAGATTTGATGGGACAAATGGCTTAATTCTGTTCCTGTATCTTGTGGTTTTATGATACCATCAAAATTGTTCTGTCTCCAATTTAGAATCTCAACTCACAGTCCTGAGCTATCTGTTTGCACATTTACTTTGAGACTAAAGGCATTGTGATCACTTATATTTCTTCCACAGTTTGCGATCTCTTTGCAAATTTGTTCCTCTAAATCCTTAGGACTATTGGGTGGTTTGAAATATCACCCCATTAACCTTTCTTATTTCTCGCTTCCACACAGGGACAACAAATTGGCGGAGTAACTGATGGGACAACAAAATGGTGGGTGAACTGAGTAAGAATTTTGTATGTCTTCAATGTGGAAAACACTAACAGCATGGTCAAAATTCCAGGTGTCAGGGGTCATGAAGTGTGTGAAGTTGCCATAACTAAAGTGAATGTTCTTAGGAAACTGAAAGGACTGAAAGTAGATAAATCATCTGGACCAGATGGTGTATGCCCTAGGGTTCTGAATGAGGTGGCTGAAGAGATCATGAATCATCTTTCAAGAATCACTAGATTCTGGAATGGTTCCAGATGACTGAAAAATTGAAGATCTTATTCCACTCTTCAAGAAGGGAGAGAGGCAGAAGAAAGGAAACCATAGACCACTTAGTCTGACCTCAGTGGTTGGGAAGACACTGGAGTAGATTATTAAGGATAAGGTCTCAGGGTTCTTGGAGGCACCTGGTCAGCATGGTTTCCTTAAGGGAAAATCTGATCTGACAAATCTATTGGAATTCTTTGAAGAAATAGCAAGCAGGTTAGACAAAGAAGAATCATTGATGTTGTATGCTTGGATTTTCAGAAGGCCTTTGACAAGAGGATGCTTAACGAGCCCATGGTATTTCAGAAAATATGTGCTCTGCCTGCCAGAAGAAACAGGATCTCCCAGTGGGGAGATGGGATGATCGTCAATTTCTCGAACTTCTGATAATGGCCCCCTTTCACCATTCCTCATCCCCTTTTCCCTGTCTCACCTTATCTCCTTGCCTGCCCACGACCTCACTCTGGCGCTTTTCCTTTTCTTTCTTCCATGGCTTTCTGTCCTCTCCTGTTTGATTTCCTCTTCTCCAGACCTGTATGTCTTTCACCAATCAACTTTCCAGCTCTTTACTTCACCCCTCCCTCTCCCGGTTCACCTATCACCTTGTGTTTCTCCTCCCCTACCCCACCCCCCACCCACCTTTTAGCTCTCCTCCTCATCTCTCTTTCTCCAGTCCTGCTGAATGGTCTCACCCGAAACGTTGACTGTACTCTTTTCCACAGGTGCAGCCCGGCCTGCTGAGTTCCTCCAGGTGTGCGTGTGTGTGTGTGTGTGTGTGAGTGTGTGTGTGTGTGTGTGAGTGTGTGTGTGTGTGTGGCGGGTGTGTGTGTGTGTGTGTGTGTGTTGCTTGTATTACAGGAAAGATTCTAGCATAGATAAAGCACTGGCAGGAAGAACGGGGGAGTTTCCCTTCTCTGCGGCTCTGGTGGGATGTGGGCAAGGCTCACAACCGACTGCTTTGCCAAGAATATGCGCGCGGTCGAGCAGGCGGCGGATGGCCGGGATCGATCGGCTTGAGAAGGAGCTGACCTGGCTTGGCTAGGGCCGCTCAGTGGGGACCAGCCCCTATGAGTTGAGTACCGGCGGTAGAAGTAGGCACTGAGGCACCTGCAGCTGGAGAGGTCCCAAGGCATATATGTGAGGTCGCGGGTCCAGATGCTGCAGGAACACGGCTCGCCCTTCTGCTGCTCTCTTGAGAAGGGGAAGGGTGTCCGCAGGCGCGAGTGGAGTTACAAGCAGAGGATGGCTCCTCCGTCACGGATCCGCCGAGAATTGTTGCTGAAGGCCATTCCTTTTATGAGACTCTATTCAGGCTGGACCCGTACAATGAGGATGCACGCAGGGCTCTGTGGGAGGTCTTGCCGTAGGTCAGCCCTGGGGGTACTGATCGGCCTGATGCTCTGCTGTCTTTGGTGGAGCTGACTAGTGCCCTCAACCAGCTACGGAAAGGCAAGTCCCCGGGGCTGGATGGGTTGACCATTTAATTTATACGGACTTCTGAGACATCCTCGGGGCCGAGTATCAGGGATACCGGTGGAGAGTATGGCGACGGGTTAGATGCCCTTCCCTTGGCGCAAAAAAGGAGGATCTCCGTTGCCTGTGGAATTGGCGCCCAGCATCCCTCCTCAGTGCGGAGTACAAGGTCTTTGCCCCGGCGATGCCAATCGTCTGGGCTCCGTGTTAGCGCATGTGGTCCACCCTGACCATTCCTACACGGTCCCGGCGCGATCGATTCTGGGCAATATACACCTCATCCGGGATCTGATCTACCTGTGCCGGGAGCTGGTCTGTCAGTCGCTTTTCTCTCCCTTGACAGAGAAGGCGATTGACAGGGTGGACCATGAGTACAGTACCTTTTTGGGACTCTGCGAGTGTTCGGGCTCGGACTGCTGTGCAGTGCCTACTTAAGGTCAACAGTTCCCCTTGTGCTTTGAGGGGTGGGTGCGTCAGAGGCGCCCCTGTCGGGACAATTGTATTCGGTTTGTGTGCAGCCTTTCTTGTACTTTCTCGGTAAGAGACTACTGGGTTTGGTTCTACGCGAGTCAGACATGGAGGTTGTCCTGTCGGCTATGCCGATGGCATCCTCCGCATCGTTACCGACCTGGTTGATTTGCGGCGGACACGAGACTACCTGCAAGTCTTCTCGGCTGCGTCCTCTGCAAGGGTCAAATGGGAGAAGAACGCGGGGCCCTTGGCGGGTCAGTGGCAGGTGGACACCCTATCGGAGAGCTTGAGGCTATTTGCGTGGGCGTGCGCACCCAGCTGGGGGCCGTCCGCCTCAGCACCCTGCTGAGATGCCTCTACTGCGACCACCCTCCGAGAACGCATCGCACTTTCTCCGGTAGTGAAGCTGCCTGCAGGGGTGCAAGTGAATCCCGGTGGACGGCGTCAACCGCGCCGCTCTGAGGGAATTACCCCGTTTCTACCGGGAACTACGGAGGGTATGGGATCAGGACTTAACCGGGAAAAGTGCTCCTGCGTCGTTGGACGGTGCTCTGGCTGCTGGGGCGACTGGTTCCGATCCTATTATAGTGGCTGTCGGGAGGAGGCGGGGTAGTGGACGGGCTCCAGTTGCACCACCACCTGATGTGCTCGTCGGACCCAGACGTCGGGAGACCACGCGGGAGATGGTCCCGCACCACGTGAGCCATCACACGGTGTTTCCCATTGTGCCGTTCCGCGACGCTCCGAAGCGCTATTTGTACTGGTTGCTCCTGCACACCTTCCACTTCCTCGTCTTCGTCCGCCAACCAGACTCGCCTTGGGGGTCCGTGTTACCACCTGGCAGCGGAAGAGGTCCCCGGTGGAAGTCCCTTTACGCAGGGGTGCTTCCCTTGTACACTGGGGAGCTAGGGTGGAAGGTATTTCATCAGGCAGTACCGTGCAACAGATTCTTGAGCAGCCTCGTGTTTGCTCTCGAGCAGGTTCACTGTTCATGCTGCGGGTACACGGAATGAGGGAGGTTGCTGCCGTGCTTTGACTTTCTCAAGGGGCTGTTGCTGAGGTCCTGGCTACGCTTTAGTCCCGCGCTCCTCATCTACGGGCACCCAGTTCGGAAGCGGGCGGGTGAGAGGAGGATGTCCTGGTGGGTTTGGTCCTGGACCTGGCCAAGATGGCCATCTAGGTGGCGGAAGGTGGAGGGCGCTGCCAGGGGCCGACTGCCTGCCCCTTTTCTGAGGATACGTTCGTACCCAGAGGGTGCATGCAGTGGCAATGGGTACAGTGGGGAATTTGCCGGAACGGTGGGCGCCCCGGGTATTGACTGTTTTATAGCAACCACATTTTGATCTGAGTATACTTACCGTTTTGTAAATATTGAATGTCTTACCTTGTGTATATGTGATATAAATAAACTTTTATAGTTTTGTAAAAAAAGCAGTGGCTAGTTGGCAGGTGGCAAAGAGTTGGAATAAATAGAGCCTTTTCTGCTGTGTGTTGGTGACTAGTGGTGTTGAACAGGGGTCTGTGTTGGGACCAATTCTTTTTATGTTATATGTCAAGGATTTGGATGATTGAATTGATGGCTTTGTTGCAAAGTTTGTAGATTATATGAAGATACGTGAAGGGGAAAGTAGTTTTGAGGAAGTTGAGTCTACAGAAGGACTTAGACAGATTAGGATAATAGGCAAATAAATAACAAAAGGAATAGTGTGGGGAAGTGAATGGTGATGCACTTTGGTAGAAGAAATGAAAGGTCTGACTATTTTCTCAGAGGAGAGAAAATAGAAAAAAAAACTGAGGTGCAGAGGGACTTGTGCGTCCTTGTGCAGAATTCCTTAAAGGTTAATTTTCAGGTTGAGTCTGTGGTGACGAAGACAAATGCAATGTTAGCATTAATTTCAAGAGAACTAGAATATAAAAGAAGGGATGTAATGTTGAGACTCTATAAAGCACTGACGAGGCCTGACTTGTGAGTAGGTTTGAGCCCATATGTCAAAGCACGTGCTGACACTGGAGAAGGTTCAAAGGAGATTCACGGAAATTACTTAAGTTTGAACGGCTTGTCCTCTGCAGAATGATGGCTTTGGGTCTGTATCCACTAGAATTCAGAAGAATGAGGGGCGACCTCATTGAAACCTATCACGTGGTGAAAGATTTTGATAGACTGGGTGTGGAGAGGATGCTTCCAATGGTGGGAGAGTCTAAGACCAGAAGATACAGCCTCAGAACAGAGGGGAGTCATTTTACTACGGAGATGAGGAGTAATTTCTTTAGCCAGAGAGTGGTGAATCTGTGGAATTCTTTGTCACAGGCAGCTGTAGAGGCCAAGTCTTTTTATTTATTGAAATCAGAGGTTGATAGATTCTTGATTGGTCAGAGCGTGATATATACGGGAAGAAGGCGGGAGGTTGGGGCTGAGGGGAAAATTGGACCAGTCATGATGAAATGGCGGAGCAAAATTGCCTAATTCTTCTCCTGTATCTTATAGTCTTATGATCTTATAACGCCTCGCTAGAGGATTTCTCCACTCTCTTCTGACCGAGTGCTACCGTAACATTTACTCTGGCTAGTAGTGCCACCCTCCCTCCTTTAACCTCTTCTGCTCTGTCACATCCAAAATGACGGAACCTTGGAATACTGCAACCAAGACTCGCTAATGGCTACAAAGTCATAATTCTAGATGTTGATCCATGCCCTGAGCTCATCCGCTATTCCCACGATACTACATAAAACATAAATGTAACTCTCGCTTCGCCTAGCGGCTTAGTATAGGGGATGATAGCCCCCCCCCCCCCCCCAACCCCGGCCTGGCCAAACTTAAGAAATCTCGTGAGGGTAGATATTGCATATGCGTCCCCTGTTACAAATCAGTATCACGGAATAACGAACAGTACACAATATGCGATTGAGCTTTATAATTCTTAATTTGACTATATGGCTAGCAAAGAAAACAAAAAAAGCAAAAGGGCTCACTCTCATGAAACAGTCTAATGCGCAACGTTGGAGCTCACTGATGAGGCCGTTCTTCCACCATCGACCTCCTCCGATCGTCGCTGACCTTCAGACACTCGCTCCAGGTCCACTCCGTCCGGCGGTCTACAAACTCTCTCCTATCGCGTCTTCTCTCCTCATCTCTTCCCGGCAAAAGACAGCGAATTCCCGGCTCCCAGACACACAAGAAAGAACAGCATCCCGCTCATTGACTAGCATGCCTCGTTATCTCTAGTCATAACCCAGACATTGCTGCTACAGAGAAACTATTACCATAGCAGTGGAACGTTACAGAGAAGCCATTACATTAGCAGTGAAACCTTACAACGTGTTACATAAACCAGTAGCACAAAAACGAGAGCAAAAATTACCTCTCCCTTTAACTCAAGGCAACATCTTTGTTAATCTTCTTTGCAATTTTACCCAGTTTAACCACATTTTCTTTCTATAACAGAACTACACACTGTACGATGTGGAATGGACAGGTACATTGGAAAGTTTGGAAGGTTATGAAACAAATGCTGGCGAATTGGATTGGGTTGGTATAGACCATTTAGGCCAAAGGGTCTGTTTCTGTGGTAAATGACTCTGTGACTCAGTTGCGGGAAAGGTGATTGGAGAGAATTAGAGAGGTATCAGAGGCATGAAAGGCCAAGTGGCTGTGAAGATACCAATCCAAACGCTTCCCATCGCTTTTAAAATAAAACCGTAGCGATTGGAAGAAGGCGGGTTTATAGACACTTCTTCTTTCCTGTGTTTTACACCACGTACACATCTGAGCCACATCCACTCCGTTCAGCAACAACCCAGGTTTATGATGCCCAGCGCCCGTTCCGTGTCTAGATAACATGTTCCAGCTGTTGATCGCCCTCAGGTGAAGAATTACTTCCTGACAACTCACTTGAAAACTTTGGCTACAGCTGGGTTCCTGCTTTACATTATCCGCCAACTGGTTCGTACTTCGTGTCCTTCGGAGAGGGGGATCTTTCTCCTTCCCCTGTTCGGACTGCATTCCTTCCCCAGGGTTCCTGCACTATGACGGCTGAGCCCCTACCTACTGCCGCTGATGCCTCACTGTGCTTCGCTGTAAATGCTTTGGAACATTACGACCAGATGCGTGTGAGCGGTCAATTCTAACAAACTGCGAAGTAACTGCACAAGTTACGCTACCGACGGTCGCAATGGACCTTCCTCAGATGATGTGCGAGATTCCCTGATCTACTCTTAGACATTCATTACATTGTGGGGTCTTCCTCCCATAATCGAAGCTTCCTGTGCGGCGCTCTTCAACGAATGCAGAGTTCCCCCAGCACTGCCCCTCAATCGTGCTGCGGTCCCTCAGCACTAACAGTGTGGCGCTCCGTCAATGTATGCCTGCCTCAGTACTACATAATTCCCAATGTACTGCCCCTCCCACAGTATGACGGTATTGGCCCATTTTTGTATCAAAACTATAAAAAATTATTTCCAACACATAGACACAAGACAATCAATATTTACAAAACAGTAGTTATACCGTCTGTAAAACAGTCTAGACTGCGGTGGGGGGGGAGGGGGTAAAACCACATTTCTCGGAAATCCCCCAATGTGCCCGCCGCGATTAGCTCTCCCGCAGTGCGACACCTCTTCAGTATCGACCCTCTCTCAATGCGGCCCCACCTAGAGTGTGACACGCCCTCGGTACTGCCCATCCCACCGCGTGACACTCCCTCAGTATTGCCCCTCCTACAGTGAGGCGCTCACTCAGTACTACCACCAATAGCGAATTGTTAACTGCACAGTACGGCTCCCAAGTCTCTGGAATAGGTCTTGAATTTACATAGAGCAAGAGCCACCGATTAAACCAAGAGTCGCCCGGACTCGTCCAGTCTCAGTCTCAGCGCGGTGGGCCCACGCGTCATGCTGTGTTGACTGCCCTCGTTCGAGAGATCCGTCCATTCGTCCGGGATACATCACCGTCTGGTACGGGAATTGCAAGGCATTTGACCGCAAGTCCCGACAAAGGATTGCGAGGACTGTTTACCGGAGCATCGGGGTCTCTCTTCCACCCATTCAAGATATCTATCAGGAGCGCTGCATACGCAGGTCCCATAAGACTGCCGGTGATCCCTCTCATCCGTCCAACAATCTAATAAACTTAAGCTTGAACTTAATATTGAAGCGAGAGGGTCAGCACAGAACGGCAGAGCGCCGGAGCAGT
The DNA here is from genome assembly GCF_030144855.1 of Hypanus sabinus. Classification (NCBI taxonomy): domain Eukaryota; kingdom Metazoa; phylum Chordata; class Chondrichthyes; order Myliobatiformes; family Dasyatidae; genus Hypanus; species Hypanus sabinus. Next base: position 3,082,683 of record NC_082713.1, read on the forward strand.
GACAGCTCTCCAGTGTTCAGCTGTCCCGGGGCTTCGGCATTAATTCGGTACTTGTAGTGTAGCGGTTAGGGAAACGTTCTACAGCGACAGCGATCGGAGTTCAATTCCCGACACTGTCTGTCCATAGGCTCCTCTATCTGCCACACTCAGGTCGGAGGAGCAACATCTCATTACCTGTCTGGCTAGCCTTCAATCTGATTGCATGTACCTCAATTTCTCCAACTTCCCGTAATTTCCCCTCCCCTTCCCTTTTCTTCTATTCCCTAGTTTAGCCTCTTGCTTCTTCTCCTTACCTGCCTCTCACCAACCCCTTGTGCTCCTCCTTCTTCCCTTTCTCCCATGGTCCACTCTCCTCTCCTATCCGATTTCTTCTTCAGTCCTTTGCCTTGTCCACCTATCACCTCCCAGCTTCTGACTTCACCTCCCCTCCCCGCCCCCTCCCGCCTGGATTCACCCATCACCTTCTGGCTTGTCCTCCCTCTCCTCCCCCTCACCCCAACTTTTTATTTTGGCATCTCCCCCCACCCTTCAATTCCAATCTTGATGGAGGGTCTCCGCCTGAGACATGGACTGCTTATTCAGTTCCATAGATGTTGGATGACCAGCGGAGTTCCTCCACCGGGTGCTCCACAATTGTTAAATTGTGGGCATACTATGCTGGCGCTGGAAACGTGGCAACACTTTTAGTTTGTCCCTCGGATGATGTTGATCGTTGACACTAGCTCGACCCAGGCACGGATGGAGGGGGTGCAAGGGAGCTCTCGCCCCGAACTCCAGCGCTGATGCTACTACGCCACTGTACGTTATGTAGCTGTACATAAAGTGACTGACAGAAAATGATAAAGTTGTGGTAGATGGGCGTATGGATTGATGGGTTAGCGGGACCTTTCCTCATGGGTGAGGTAGCTAGGGGTCAGGACAACCAAAACTGCAGACACAACCAGGAATCTGTGCCTGAAGCAAAGTTCAAAGTAAATTTATCATTAAAGTACGTAATTATATGGCACCATATAGAACCCTGAGATTCATTTTCTTGCAGGCATTCGCTGTGGATACGAATAAACACCATGGAATTCGCACAGAACAGGACGGACAAACAACCAACGTGCAAAAGAAAACTAACTGCAAATACAAAAATAAACCAAAATAATAACAATAAGTAAGCAATAAATATCGAGAACATGAGATGAAGAGTCCTTGAAAGTGAGTCCGTAGGTTGTGGTAGCAGCTTGTTGTTGGGGTGAGTGAAGTTGAGTGAAGTTATCGCCTCTTCACAGGATATTACAGTGAAGTGCTGAGCGCCAACGAGGGACGCATCTGCGATCCCTTATTGAAATAGAATCAAGTTATTCGATACTAACTGCAAATAAGTGATGAAGTGTTTGGCGAATAATTGATGTAATGAAGGTGGTGGCAAACCGAGTCACAGGAACCATTGTGGCGGTTGGGGGAGAGCGGACGTGCGCGGGCGCCAAGTTAACATCGAAACCACAGCTGTGCGTCCTTCAGTGAAACTAATGAATTTTTCGATTCCCAAGAACGTGATACTCTGAGCTGTGAAAGTCATCAAACGCTGGGGTGCATCAGGCCTGACCAGCACACTGAGGCAACACACCAAGGCAACACACACAAAACGCTGAAGGAACTCAACAAGTCAGGCGGAATCTGTGGAAATGAATAAATAGTGGATATTTCGGGCCGAGACCCTTCATCGGGACTGGGTGGGGGGAGGGGGGAGATGCTAGAATAAGACGGCGGGAGAACGAAGGGGAAGGTGTACAAACTAACACAGAAAGGAGCCGGTGAGTGCCCATCAGTTCCAGACCCATGCCCCACTGTTCCCCAGCCTGGAGAAATAACGTCGAAGCTTACAAGTTCAACTTTCCCGAGACACACGCGGGGCTGAGGTGGTGGTCTGCGCTCGCCGGCTGAGCAGGGATTTCTCCCCCCCCCCCCTCCCCGTTTTATTTATGCAGAGATATAGCGACAATCCTTCCGGCCTTTCGAGCAACGCCACCAAGCAACCCACAGATTTAATCATAGCCTAGTTACGGGACAATTTGCAATGACCATTTAACCTACTTACCGGTAAGTCTTTGGACTGTGGGAGGAAACCGGAGCACTCGGAAGTAACTCACGTGCACACGGGAAGGATGGACAAACTCCTACGGACGGCCCCAGAAGTGAATGCCGAAGTCCGACGTCCCGATCTGTAATAACGTCACGCTTACCACCATTTTGGTGCCCTTGATATGGAATCTTCGAAACTTCAAAGGTTGCAAGGGAACCGGGGAAGAGTCTCAGATTCTGTCAGAAGTTTTGGGCAGAGACGACAAAATTCCTCTCTTCTGAAGCCCAAGTTCAAGATTCAAGATTCAGGATTACTTAGTGTCATTTCCATTTCCAAGTGTAAAGGAGAACGAAATAATTGTTATTCCTTATCCTGATTCCTGAAAATAAACACACTCAGAGAAAGGACATAACAATAACAATGCACAATAAATATAAATACATAAGATATTTAACTACATAGTTTAATTATACGGTGCCTATAAAAAGCATTCACCACCCTTGGAAGTTTTCATGTTTTATTGTTTTACAACATTGAATCACAATGCATTTAATTTGGCTTTTTTGACACTGATCAACAGACAAGACTTTTTTGTGTCAAAGTAAAATCAATTTTTTACAAATGTATACAAGTTTATTACAATTATTAATTACAAACTAATTGATTGCATAATTACTACCCCCTTCAAGCCAGTATTTAGAAAGATGCACCAATGGCAGCAATTACATACTTGAGTCCGTGTGGATAAGTCTCTATCAGCTATGCTCATCTGGACAATGCAAATTTTCCCCCTTTCTTATTTACAAAAACTGTTCAAGATTTGTCAGATTGTATGGGAATCATGAGTGAACAGCCCCTTTCATGTCCAGCCACAAATTCTCAATTGGATTGAAGTCTGAATACTGACTTGGACACTCCAGGACATTAACTTTGTTGTTTTTAAGCCATTCCTGTGTTGCTTTGGCTTTATTCTTGGGGTCATTGTCTGGCTGAAAAACAGTTCTTCTCCCAAGTCGCAGTTCTCTTGCAAACTGCATCAGGTTTTCCTCCAGGATTTCCCTGTACTTCGCTACATTCATTTTACCCTCTACCTTCACAAGCCTTGCCAGGCCTGCTGCAGCAAAACATCCTCACAGCATGATGCAGCTACCACCATGCTTCATGGTAGGGATAGCATATTTTCAAAGATATGCAGAGTCTGAAAAGAACAGTCATAGAGTCATGGAATCATGGTCTGGACGTGAATGTTACGTAGCCTCTTCTTTGATGGGAGCGGGATAAACAGTCCATGAGAAGGGTGGTTGGGTTCCTTCATGATGTCACTGGCCCTTTTCCAACACATTTCTCTGTATATGTCCCTGATAGCGGGTAGGATTGTGGGGAAGGATCTACAGAGAGAATAGACCAGGCCATTGGTCTTTTGAACTTTCACAATGTTTGATGTGATGCTGACAACAGCTCTTTCTACCATGAGTTATTTGAGTTCTTTTATCTACTCAGTTTCCAGGATGTTGGCTATGTACTAATACCAGATTTATTAACCATCCTGGATTATACTTGATGGAAAGACATCTACTGAACTATTGTAGTCCTCCTGATCCAAAATGTTGTTGTGCATAATTTGGAGTTTAGACACAGTGTCCCTAAAGGGCAGGTTAAATGTTTCAAGATCGTGATATTGCTCAGTAGAGCAGAATTAGTTCAAAGTTATGTCCTCGTCTTTGGCTGTAAAGGTCAAGGTTAGAGGAGAGGCTGAAAGAATTATTGTTTGGTGAAAAGGCCACAAGTTTTATTCTTGAAATTGGCCTTTATATCTACTACACAGATATCTAGAAAGAAATATTGGAGGACAAACAATCATAAAGGAGCTGAGTTATAAAGAAAGTTTGAATAGGTTAAGATTTTATTCCCTGGAGGGTAGGAGAATGAGGGAAGATTTGATAGAGATATACAAAATTATGGGCGAGACAGAACAAGAGGTCATAGGTTAAGGGTGAAAGGTAAAATATTTAAGGTCAACCTGCAGGGGAAATTCTTCACTCTGAGGGTGGTGAGAGTGTGGAACGAGCTGTCTGTTATGGCCCGCATTCCGGATCTTGATCCGGTCCGTGGACTCCGGACTCCGGGTCTTGCAGCCGTCCGTCCTTTCACCCTTAAGCCCAAATAGGATCAATTTGGCTTAAGGAGGCGCACCTGATGCCTATCGGCTGGCAGGTGTATATAAGGGGCTCTGGGACTGAGTCTAGTTTGGGGGTTGTCCTGTTTATCTAGCACCTGCTGGTTTGCTTTGTTCGCGCGGCCATTCCGTTTCGACCTCGTCTTGGAGTACCCACTGTTAATCACCTAGTTCTGTAGTCACCCTGGACCGAGCTCCCTTCCGATCCCTTGCCTCCGTCGGGTAAGTAGGCTGGGCTGCCGTTGCCAGGTGGGGGACTCTGACCCTTTCCTACCCCTCTCTTCCGACGGGTTGTGTCCCGCAACCTGCCCAGGTGTTCCGCGTCTCGCCCAGGATCCCGTGTTCCTGCCTAGGAGGCTGGGCCCTGCCCAGAAGTAATAGGGCCCACCCAGGGGGCTATCCTCCCAACATTCCTTATCCCATAGACCTATCCTTTAGCCTAACCGGGGTCCTGCCTTCGCCGCGAGCTCCCTCTGAACCCCAGGATCACCTTTGCATGTCTTAGTCTCCCCATCTTGTTCTATCCTTTAGTTATTCCTGTCCTGCCCTAGTACTTCAGTGCCTGTGTCCTGCATTTGGGTCCAGTCTCCACGTCCTCATGTGACACTGTCAGTGCAAGTGATGGGTGGGAGTTCGACTTCCACATTTAAGGGAAGCTTATATAGGTACATAGATTGGTGGGCTATCATCCAGGTGCGGGTAGATGGGACTAACAGCTTTGGGGACCTACCTAAAGAACTTAGCAGTGGTTTTCAGTGAATCCAGAGATTATGTGGTCCTTGTCACTTTGGAACTTGATATTCCAAGGCATGTCTGATGGAACCAATGAGGCAAATCGATGCTAAATTTCGAAGTATTTTCTTAAAGCCAAATTTTGATGAACCCACCGTTAGTCAGGTTTGGCCATGAACGTTGTGTCCTAGCTGTTTAGATGTGCAAGTCAGGGCAGTACGATGTGGAGAGCTGGACAGTATATTGTCCATGCAGCAAGCTCCAAGTCTCCATGCAGCTGATGAATCCAAAGGAATGACATAGACTGAAAAAATTGGCATCAAATATGAACAAAATATGACAGCAGTGTGTGAGCACTTGATCGGAAATTAGCAGGGAATTTAGACAGAACTTGGAATTGCAGATTTACTGAACAATGTGGCTTAGAATGAAACCATCCAGGAAATGATACTTTTGAAATTGGGAGCTCCAATTATTACAACCACACCCTTCCAATCTTTTCCCATAATCAAACAATTTCCTCTTCAAGTAGATTTCAGTTACCTTTTGAAAATTTCTCCTGAATCTGCTTCCAGTGCCCTTTAAGATCAAAACTATGAGAAAAGGTCTCTGACTTTCCCTTGTGAAGTATTATGCATATTGGTTCTAACTTTTTCATTACAACTGATTATATTCCAAGCTTATCTTGCTAGTTCTAAACCTTTCTGGTACATATTCAAATATCGAAGACCTCAAGGTGCTGAATCTTCTCAAATATTGAAAATCGGTGATGATAGAATTGAACGCCAAGCTGTCATCGATAAACAGCAGCCAGATATATTATACTATGAACAGCAGCAGGCTGCTATATTGTCTTTTAAAAAGAAAATTGGATAGGTATATGGTCAGGAAAGGAATGGAGGGTTATGGGCTGAATGTTGGCCAGTGGGGCTATGTGAGAGTAAGCATGGATTAGAAGGGCAGAGATGGACTGTTTCCGTGCTGTAATTGTTATATGGTTATATACTATACTATGAACAGCAGCAGGCTGAAATACTAAACAATGCACAGAAGACTGGTACACTATACTATGGACAGCAGCCTGGTATACCATATAATATAACCATATAACAACTACAGCACGGAAACAGGCCTTCTCGGCCCTTTTATTCCGTGCCGAACGCTTACTCTCTCCTAGTCCCACTGGCCCGCACTCAGCCCATAACCCTCTATTCCTTTCCTATCCATATACCTATCCAATTTTATTTTAAATGACAATACCGAACCTACCTTTACCACTTTTACTGGAAGCTCGTTCCACACAGCTACCACTCTCTGAGTAAAGAAATTCCCCCTCATGTTACCCTTAAACTTTTGCCCCCAACTCTCAACTCATGTCCTCTTGTTTGAATCTCCCCTACTCTCAATGGAAAAAGCCTATCCACGTCAACTCTATCTATCCCCCTCATAATTTAAAATACCTCTGTCAAGTACCCCCTCAACCTTCTATGCTTCAAAGAATAAAGACCTAACTTGTTCAACCTTTCCCTGTAACTTAGGTGCTGAAACCCAGGTAACCTTCTGGTGAATCTTCTCTGTACTCTCTCTATTTTGTTGACATTTTTCCTATAATTCGGTGACCAGAACTGTACACAATACTCCAAATTCGGCCTTACCAATGCCTTGTACAATTTTAACATTACATCCCAACTCCTATACTCAATGCTCTGATTTATACTATACTATGAACAGCAGCAAGCTGATATACTAACTATGGACAGCAGCCTGGATATTTATGTTTTGCAGTGATCTTGCTGCTCAAAAGCCTTTTCCGGAGCCAGTAAGATTGTGTCAGCTGTAGAGCTGCCGTGGCTGTAACCAGATTGCTGGGGTCTAGCTCATTGTTCAAGCAGGAGTTAACTCCAGCGATAACTAACCTGTCGAAGAATTTCATTATGACCGATGTGAGTGTGACAGCCATTCAGGCAGCCCACTCGGATCTTCTACAACACTGGTGTCATTTTGGACACGATTTAGGAGTAGCATCTTCCCCTTCACCATCAGCTTTCTGAATGGTTAATAAACCCACGAATGCTACCTCGTTATGCACTACTTTGAGATGTTTCAATTTAATCATTTATAGTAAAATTTGTTTCTTTGTACTGCTGCTGCAAAATGTGTTGACTGGCTATGATGCACGGAACATCCTCTGGTGAAGAATATTTCTCACTTCATCCCGCCTCCCCATCCACCCACCTTCCCCCTCACCTGGTCTTATCTATCACCTGCCAGCTTGTATGTCTCACTTGTATACCTGTCCCCATCTTCTTATTCTGGCATCTTCCGCCTTCCTTTCCAGGCCTGATGAAGGCCCGAAATGTTGACTGTTCATTTTCATTGATACTGCCTGACCTGGTGAGTTCCCCCAGCATATTGTCCATATTCCATGGGAATAATTGTCACTGGGATACGGTATCGCCTAGATTGTCCCTTCCGTCTATTGCAACCGAACACGGAATCAGGTACAGAAGGCCATTCGGCCCAGCGACTCTGCCTTTAGCAGTATCTAACTGTAACCCGAGATTCATATTCACGTCTCCGGTAGCCCTTCACCTTCTCGCTTATCAAGAATACCTCTCCCAATGCCGTACAAATATTGACAGGCTCTGCCTGTACCGCCATTCGGGGAAGTTTCAAACTCGCCATCTTCTGAGAGAAAATGCTTCATCACTACCTTAAACGGGTGATCCTGTACACTTAAAATCAGTAACGTCTTGTTCTAGATACAACACTCCCGACTGACCATCACAACCCATGTGCACAGTGGCAATGTCGTCAGGGTGGAAGCTACGTGGCTTTCACGCCAGGACCACCAGATTCCAAACCAGTTACTGTCCCCAAGCAGTAAAGCCGATATTCACTTCCACCTACTAACCCACCCCTCCCACTGCTAGATCATTTTCTGTCACTCTATGTACGGACAATCGATGTGAATAAGCTATCTCAGGTATTTATATTTATTGCGTTCTGTAGCTTATTGTATTTTTTTGTGCTGCATCAGATCCAGTGTAACAATTATTTCGTTCATCTTTGCGCTTGTTTACTGGAAATAACAATCTTAAATCTTGAATTCACCCTGAACAGACTCCTCAAGATCTAGCGACACAAGAAACCGCAGATACTTGAGCTTGGAGTAACACACAATCTACCGGAAGAACTTCATGAATAGGCCAGGGTGCCAAAAACTCATTAGGTCCTACCCCCCACCTCCCCCCCCCCCCCCCACCCACAGGTGCTGCTCGGACCGCTGAGCTTGAGGAAAATGCAGGGATATGGGCATTTTCTGTAGACTGGTTTAGTTGGCCATTTTATTACTAACTTAATTGGTTCAGCACAACATTGTGGTTCCTGTGCTGTACTGTTCCATATTCTATGAACACGTTTTGTCATCTATTCTGCCTGCTCGGCCTTCTCTCCAGCCTGTGGGCCTGATACTGACCACAGAACATGGAACGATTCTGCAGCTTTAATGTAATGATTATCAATGATAATTTCTCAGGTAAGAACAGGTTCGGCACAGATTTGTCGGCTCAAGGGCCTGTATTGTGCTGTAGGTTTTCTATGTTTCAATATATACGTGCCTAAGACCATTGCCACAAAACGACAATTTTCGCGACTATGCCGGTGATATTAAAACTTATTTTGATTCTAATTCTTGTTACTACCGCCAAAAAGGAGGTACAGGAGCTAAAAATTTCTGAATGGACAAAGAACTCACCTACACTACCTCGCTATTCCTGTTTTTGCACTATTTATTTATTTTGTCATTTCCAGTCATTTTATGTACTTGCATTCCATTGCTGCCGAAGAATCAGAGCCAAGTTTACTATCACTGCCCTGTGTTGTGTAATGTGTTGTTTTGCTGCAGCAGTGCATTGCCATACATAATAATGGGAACAACGATAAATTACAATCAGATAATATAAAATAAGTAAATACTGTAAAAAAAAAAAGAGCAACCGTGGTATAATGTACAGAGCTTCACTATCCATTCATAAATCTGAACTCTTACGGCGGAGGGGAAGATGCCGTTCCTGAATCGCAGAGTGTGTGCCTTCCGGCTCCTGTATCCCCTCCTCGATTGTAGCATTGAGAAGAGGTCAGGCCCTGTGTGATCAGGTCCTTACTGATGGATACCGCCTTTGGAAAGTATCCTGGATGCTGAGGAGGCTAATGCTCATGATGGAGCTTGCTGAGTTTGTAATTTTTTGCCGCATTTTCCAGTGCCGTGCAGTGGCCATTGTATACCATACGGTGATCTAACAATTAAAAACAACATGTCCTGTAAGACAGTGAAAATTATTCTGTTTCTGATAATTTTGCACGCACTGATAATTCAACGCTCGTTAACCTAAGACCCGGAAACCACGAGGTCTGACTCCTCTCCGCGGCTCTGAAGTTCGAGGCAAATTTACCCGCACAACCATCACCTTCACAGGCTTTTCACGCGCTGCTGAGTGCCACTTGACTTGGGCAGGTTGTTATTAAAACCAGCTTGACCCAATATACCTCCAACTTTCCCAACAGCAACGAAATAAATACAGTTGCATTACATTCCGGAAGGACTCTAAAGATTTTATCGCCGTAAGAGCTTTCCAGTTGCCCTGCCTGTACATAAATGTTCCTGCTTCTTAAAATAAAATGTGAATACGTCATGCTACGTTCAACCTAACCCCCAAAAAGTAACTAGTACAGAATTTAATGAAAACAAACGTCCCCACCATAATCAGATTTCTGAACGGATAATAAATCCAGGACAAATACCTAGCTATTTTGCTCCCTACCGTTCTGCATTACTTATTTTTATATACAGTATCTATACATTCTACACTATATATGTAACATACAGTAGCTTATGGTATATTTTATGCATTGCACCGTATTGCTGCCGCAAAATAACATATTTCACGACATATGTCAGGTGAGTGATGATGAAACAGATTCTGATTCGGATAGCCACCAAAATCAACGCATGACACTCGGGAATGGCTGCGGCAAAAATGCTGGGAAAAGCGAAGTTTCCCATATAAAGGCAGGAAGTGAGACAGGCGGGGTTCTCTTAGTCTAAACCGGAGAATTTCACATCCGCGCGTTCACACACATAAAGTTATAACCATTTATTTTTAGCCTGGTGTAATTTTGTAATCGTATAAACGCTAATCATCCTTCATACCCTGAACACTCTGGTGTTTTCATGAATGCGACCAGTGGCCGGAGAAACGCCGAGACTGCGGGTGGTTATAATTAAATCTGCGACCTTCGCCGCCCCAGAACCCCTCCTGCTGGGTACAGATTGCGTTCCTATCGCCAGTCAGGCTCCGACAGTGATAAAGACATGGGACTGAGAATGGCGGGGAATGGTCACCTTTTCCTGGCTTTGGAAATAAATCAATTTTCAGATCATTTTAATTATTATTGTGACGTGCTTTGTAAACACAAGCTTATATAAGACATCTAGTCAGTCACCGAAATGTTAGAGAGTTGCCATAAGGTGAGATAGATGTGGTTTACCATAAGACCATTATACACAGGAGCAAAATTAGGCCTTTCGGCCAATCGAATCTGCTCCCCTACTCAACCTCGGCTGATATATTATCCCTCTCAACCCCATTCTCCTGTCTTCACCCTGTAACCTTTAAAACAATAAGCCATCGGATCAGAATTAGGCTTTTTGGCCCATCGACTTCTGGATTTACCTGACATGACAGATCTTGCTTCAGGATGACCGTCTCGCCTCGGAGACGAAAGGTTTTCGATTCAAGTACCATTCAAAAGACTGAAACACAAAATCTTGTCTGGGTTCCCTTTGCTAAAATAATCTATTTGATGTAGGCTGCGGAGATTATAGCTTGTGAGTTATGCCTGATACAAATGATTGTGTAGAATATTATGGAATATCAGATTGTGAAGTAGAATTAGAATCAGGTTTAATGTCGTGAAAGTTGTTTTGCTGCAGCAGTACATTGTTGCAAAATAATTAAAAGCTATAAATTACAATTAGTAATAAATTAAAATAAATAAATAGTGCAAAAAGAGAGAAAAATAATGGGTTCATTGTCTATTCAGAATACTGATGGTGGAGGGGAAGAAGCTGTTCCTGAAATGTTGAGTGTGTCTCTTTGCTGGTAGCAATGAGAAGAGGGCTTGTCAGAGTCAGATTCAGTATCGCGTTTAACATCACTGGCATATGTCGTGAAATGTGTTATGCGGCAGCAGTACATTGGAATACATTATCATAAGAATATGAATTACAGTCAGTATGTGTGTGTGTGCGCGCGTGCGTGATAAAAAGTTAAATTAAATTAAGTAGTGCAAAAAAGGGGCAAAGGTAGCGAGGTAGTGTTGGGGGTGATGGGGGCCCTCGAAATGTCTCCTTGAAGAACCGCCTTTAAAGATGTCCTCGATGCTGGGGAGGCTAGTGCCCGTGATCGAGCTGGCTGAGTTTACAACTTTCTGCAGCTTTTCCCAATCCTCTGCAGTGGCTTCTCCGTACCAGACAGTGCTGCAACCAGCTAGAATGCTCTCCACGTTACATCTGTAGAAATGTACGAGTGTCATTGATGAGATCCCAAGTCGGGTAACTGGTAAACTCCAGTAAGACAGTTTCTTCACTGTATGTATTTGCCGCTCTGGTCCGGTGACAGGGCTGGAGGTCGCGACTCTATTATGAATGTGTAAGATTCAAGCAGACGGGAATGCCTTCGAATATTTCCTGCCAGAGAGGACATGGGTTTGAAATGACACACTGGAGAGGCATTGAATTTTAAGTGTGTTTAATTAAACTAGATTAAATGGTTAAACAGGATGCAGAAGAAAATGTGTAGGAGACGTTTCAGGTCGAGTGCTCTCCGACAAAGTCCCTTTTTAAGAAACGTCATTCAGGGTTTAATGCAGAGCGGTTGTAATGCCCCCGCGGGTGCGCGCTCTATAGGCAAGTGAATTCTGATTGTATTGTAAGCAGGAGAGAAAGGGTTGTTGTTTTAATTAACTAGAAATGCCGATTTTCCGCAAGAAATTCACATAATTACTTCAGCGGATGCAGGTAAATCGCGGCCCAGTTTTAAAATGCGGAAATATAGCTTAGTGCATTGTTTGGACTAGTTCGGGGTTCCCTCTCTGTCTCTTTTGTTCTGTTCAGACCTTTCCTTTACTTTCCTCCTTTCTCTCGGGGCGTCGTGTGGCCTCCGTCATATTTACACGCAAAAGCATTCGGCCCGTGCAGTGCGGTGAGAAGCTCTCCAGCCGAACCCACGAGAGAAAGATTGTGAGAAAATACAATGCAAACGGGTGGGGAAACTTGGGCAGATTGCAAACGCTCAGGATACCCTGTTTCAGTTTGACAATGCAGGAAGTCTCTCACTCAAGGACAATTATAAGGGGTTTGGGGTGGTTATGGCCAAGAATGACAGTGTGTTGATTGGGGTGCAGATTACTAGTGGGGTGAACCTACTGGTGTCCCGAAGAGCGGGGTTCGGAGGGGGGCTGCATTGACTTACGATGCAAGAAAGGACAAGGCGTGAAAGTAGTATCATCATCAGGTTTGACCTAAAGACAGAAAAACACATCCACGACAAAAGAAAGCCTATTCGATTCAGCGAGGTTGTTAGGACAACGAAAAAATATCCTTGGATGATTAGTTCCACTTCAAAGGAATTTACATTCAGCGGTGGAAAAGCAGGTCTTTTATTTAACCACAGGGTTTTTTTTCAAGAAGAGGAATCGTATGTTTGGTCATTGTGTTTAATTTTCTCCATTCAGAGAACACTTGTATTAAAATAAATAGCAGGACCATTATAAACTGCTAATTGTGATGTGTAAACCTATAAAAAGAATCTATCAAATAGACGGACGAAAAGTAACACAACAGGCCATTGTAGGAGATCTGGTAGACGGCACCCTCATTCACTCGCCAATACTCTGAACCATCAACGACTCTTTAGGACCCATGTTCTCAGTATTATTTTTAACTTCACTCACCTCAACTCTAAACTGATTCCACAACCTACAGAATCACTATCATGTTCTTCGTATTAATTATTTTATATTTGTACTTCGTATTTTTTTGCACAGCGGTGTTTGCGCTTGAGGAACAGTTATTACCCTACAACCGTCAGGCTCCAGAACCGGCGTGGATAACTTAATTCACCTCAACTATGAACTGATTCTACAACCTACAAACTCACTATCATATTCTCGGTATTAGTTATTCTGTATTTGCATGATTTCTTTTCTATAGCGCATTGGTTGTTCGTCAGCATTTGTGTATAGTTTTTTTCATACATTTCCATTGTTTTAGTTTTCCATGTAAATGCGTGTAAGGCAATGAATCTCAAAGTTTCAAAGAAAAATTATTATCAAAGTATGTTTGATAATAGCCTTGAGATTATCTTCTTGCAGGCAGTCACAAAACAAAGAAGCACAATGGAATCCACGAAAAATCGACGGTCATACTTTGATAATAAATTTACTTTGAACATTGAATGCGAAACCTACTGAAAAAAAAAATGAGAGCGGGGCCGATTATGCAAAGACTCTGGAAATTTAGCGTCACTTAAAACGGCATGGTCAAGCATCACTTGCCAACTGGGCGTGTCCTCTTTCTATCTGAGGGTCAGTCAGCCTCCGCAGATAGTCTGGAGAATGTGTTCGAAGTAATTTTATTATCAGAGTACATGTATATCATCACATGCATCCCTGAGATTCCTTTCCTTGCAGGCAATCACAGTAATGACAAGAGACACAATGGAATCAATGAAAGACCGCACGGACAAACAACCAATGTGTTGACAGACAGCAGTCTGTCAAACATAAAAAGAAAACTAATAATGATGACGATAATAATAATAATAATAATAATAATAATAATAATAATAATAATAATAATAATAATAATAATAATAATAATAATAATAATAATAATAATAATAATAATAATAAATAAGTAGTCAATAAATTCCGAGAACGTGAAATGAAGAGTAAATTGTGGGAACAATTTAGTGTTGGGTCGAGAAGGTTCAAGAGCCTGATGGTTGAGGGGTAATAACTGTTCCTGAACCTAGTGGTGTGAGTCCTGAGGCTCCTATACCTTCGACCTGATTGCAGCCGTGAGAAGAGAGCATGGCCTGGGTGGTGGGGGTCCCTGATGATAGATGCTGCTTTCCTGCAACAGCGCTCCGTGTAAATGTGCTCAATGGTGGGGAGGGCTACACCCGTGATGATTTAATCACAAATGCTCTAAGTGACGCGCAGCTTAGTTTTTTTTGCTTATTTACAGTCGGAGCTGATATATAATAAAGCAGGTATGTCATTAACAAATAAACGTCTCCATTTACCCCCAAATCAGTTAGATAAATCCATTTTTGTTCGAATAATTAAGAATACTCTTTCTTAAACATTTAATTCACATGTTTCTCTGCACATTTTTTTCGACAGAAGTAGCATACTGCTATTTCAAACACCAAACAGATTCGGTGCAGATATGCTCCTCTGAATTAGTCTTAAATGATCACTGGATTAAGTAATAAATAAATCAATACAGTTTGTACGTTCCTTCTTGTGTGTACGTGGGTTTTCTCCGGGCGCTCCGATTTCCTCCCACAGTCTAAAGATCTACGAGTTAATTGGCCATTGTAAGCTATTTCGTGATTAGGCAAGGGTTATATTGCCGGGCGGCGCGGCTGGTTGCGCCGGGATGGCCTCTTCTGCGGTGTATCTTTAAATAAAAACTAGCACTCCTGTAGTCTGGAAATCGAAATCGCTTGCCGCAGTGCAAACTGTGTCTGAAGTAAGACACCTTTCATGTAATTGTCTCGGTCGCCAGCCTATTATTCACAAATTGACTGTTGGCGTCGTCAGGAATGGCAGGTTGTGAATGTCCTATGAAGAAAAATCGTTCTGGTAAGAAGGGCATATGTTCACAATGCAGTCTGAAGCAAAGACTAGCCCGGCTGTTGACCAGTCAAGGCGGGGCCGCTGAAAACCTGGGGACTGTTGTACTTTGAACTGCTTTTTTGAACATTTCTAGCCCTGGCACTGAACGTCAGTGCTCAAAGATATCGCTGCGTTTCTGAAAATTCACTCCTGAATAACTCCCCGTGCACGCCAATTAGCACGTTTATTGTTTCTGTCGTTTGCATATTTCATATGAATTGGCTGTGACCCGAATTATTTCCAAATGACCCAAAATATTAAAGAACAGTATCACATCATTAGAGTAACATTCCATTACTAGACTATTCAGAGTAGTTGGGTCCACCTCACTTGGGAATAATGATAGTTCTGCAAATCAGGAATGATTTCGGAATGATATTCCAGTCCTCGGTGAATTAATTCAATCCTCTACATACTTAACAAACTTAACATCCTCTTGCGTTGTCGGGCAGTCCTGGTTCAGAGTTTTTACACAGTTGCTTCTGTTCCGCCGTTGGCAGGTATACCACGCATTTAGGAGCCCGTCCGCTACTCCATGTGTCCCGCAGGCGAGACCTTCCCCGTTGGAGCGCAAGGTGGTACCGAGCCTGCCGTCCGGTCGGTGTGGGGGAGGTGGCAGTAGTCGAATGGAAGGGATAGAATCCACTCTGAAGTCAGAACCGTTCAAGGGCATGAAGTTCATTCTACCTTCCGGCCATCTAGAAGGAGCACGCATGTCCGGCTGAGGTGAAGTCAGCTGGTTTCCGAATTCACACAGACCAGCGGGAAACCTGCCGAGAGGTGCCCCAGCTTTGATTCTAGTGGACGGGTCCACTTTTATCCCCAGCGGGTTGGAAGCCAATTGGACAGAAGTGCAATCGGATTGAACCAGAGTAACTCCGTCTCCGGTTAGGACTGTGGATATGGGAGATAAGGGGACTCCGGGTCTAGTCTTGGTCGACGCATCCAACTTGTTCATTCTTGTGGAAGGCAGCGAGCCCAACACAGGCGCTGGAACGGATTTGTCCTCGGAACGATGGAGAGAAGATGCACTGGGCTGGAAGGAAACAACATCTCCTACAGAAAAATCACTCTCTGTGTCCGAATAAAAACCCCCGGTGAAAGTGTCGCGTTCATAATTCGTCGGGGGCGTAGGCTTACAGTGCAGTTTCATGTGTTTCCGAAGGGAACTAGGATGCGTGTACGATTTCTCACAGTCCTTGACTTTGCAGATGTAGGGTTTGTCGCTGGTGTGGACGTGGGAGTGCTTCTTTCGATCGCTGCTGTTGGCGAACTTTCTTCCGCAGCCCTCAAATTCACACCTGAAAGGCTTCTCACCTAGAGAAAGAAAATATTCCGCAGAAAACTTATCTCCCAGTCTTCAAAATCGATAAAACTTTGCTCTGAAAATGTAGATATAAACATCAATTCTACCCGACATAATGTCACAAACGTGTATTGAATATTCCGGACGCACGGACAGATATATTGATTCAAGTAATCCCTTTGTCAATCCGCACACACTCAATTGTTCGTGCGTTCAGCTCTAATGGGGCTATCCAAGGCTAATTGCTATTTCTGAATACTGTCAGCTTATAGCGCACCTGTTTGGGACTAAATTTGAATATACTCATTGAATACGTGCTAGATTTGCATGAATCATAAATCATAAATAAATCACGTATCATAAATAAATAGCAATCTTTCTGAATTGATCCGAAATTCGAACAATTGTTTCTCTCTACGCCCTTTTCGCACAAGGCCAGGACTGTCCCGCGGGGTCCGTATATTTAGAGAACAGTCCTGTAGTTCTTTCCTTCCTATGGTATTGGAGTATGTGGCAACGTGATACAGGAGCTAGTGGGGTACAGCGACTAACTGACTGCAGTGAAGGGTGTAAATCCACTGTGACTCTCCCAGACTCTTCAATAACAGTTCCATGACTAACTTTTTAAAGACACCAAATCTGCTAGATTGACGCATACACTACTAACCCTGGTCAATGCAACTACGCCCCGTTAAGGACCCCCATCACCCACATGCCATCTTCTCAATGCTGTCATCAGTGAGGAGGTACATGAGCCTGAAGACACGCACTCATTATTTCCGGAGTATCTTCTTCCCATCAGCCATTAATTTCTGAATGAACAATGAACTCAGGAACACTACTATTTTCATCTCTTTTCGCACTATTTATTTAATGTATATATACTGTGCACTGTCAACATCGACTATTTGTTTATTTTCATAGATGCTGCCTGACCTGATGAGTTCTTCCAACATTTTGTACGTGTTTCTCTGGATTTCCAGCATCTGCAGAATACCTTGTTTATACATATAGTAATTGATAGTTCGTTATTATTCTTCTTCTTATTATTATTATTATGTATTGCAATGCACTGCTGCTGCATAACAACAAATTTCACGACACATGCCAGTGATACTAAACCTGATTCTGAAACATTTCCACAACTGATCTCTATGTGAACGTCTTGGATGTTTCAGTTTTTAAAGGTTAGTTATAAAAGGTAAATAGTGATTCATTATAGTTGCTGTAACGTTCTTCTTCTTGAATTTATACCAATAGCTTGTCAGCAGTGCGAGATAAAGTTTAACAGCATCAAGTAGAAAATGGTGACGGAACTCAGCCGTTCAGGCAGCATCTATGGAAATGAATATACAGTCGACGTTTCCTGATGAAGGGTCTCGGCTCGAAACGTCGACTGCTTATTAATTTTCATAGATGCTGCCTGACCTACTGCGTTTCTCCAGCATTTTTTGTGTGTTGGTCTGGATTTCCAGTATCTGCAGAATCTCTAGTGTTTAACAGCATTCCGAGTCTGAGGAGGGCCTACACGACAGAGAGGAGAAGGATGAAGCAGGCTGCACTGACCTGTGTGTGTCCTCTTGTGTATTTTCAGGTTCTCTGAGCGGGCGAACAGTTTCTTGCAGCCGGGATACGGACAATGGAATGGTTTCTCGCCGGTGTGGACCCTGACGTGATTGATCAGTTTGTACTTGGCTTTGAAGGCCTTCCCTTCCCTCGCACAGTTCTCCCAGCAGCAAACATGAGAAAGGCGCCCGGACGTCGCTACGTGCTCCACCGCCAGGTGAGCCACCAACTCCTGGATGTTGACGAAGGTCCGGGAGCAGCAGCCCTTGGACATGGGCTCGTGGCAGATCCACCTGCAGACTAGCTCCCGTTTAATGGGCTTCAGGTATCTCAGAAACGGAGTGGAGCCGCCGTGAGCAGATAAACTCAGATTGATCGGGCTGTAGTTCTGAAGCAGCGAGGAGAAGTAATTCTCGCCGCTTGCTCCCGTCACTGGGGGGTAGTGGCGTGACCTGCCGATCAGGCCCCCTGATACCCCCAGTGGGATCTGCTCATTGACCGCCCTGGTGCTCTGATCGTGAAAGGCAGGGATGAACGGGTGACCCCCACTCCTGGCGCGGCCACTACACTCGCGGTACATTCGTTCGGCCTTGCCAAATGCGCCCTGGACTAGACCGGCACCCGGGGGATGGTCCAGCACTACGGGCATGGAAGCTGTCGAGAAATCCCGCCGGGCGAGGAGCTCCCTCCCACTGAAGCCCGAATAAGACTGGTAGGAGGCTGCAAGAGCCGTGCCCGCGTTGTATTCGGATAGAGTGTGCGAGGGACTAAGTTTTAAGGAGAGCGCCAAGTGTTCTGGGGGCAAAGGTGACGACCCCACACTGACCTCGGTCTCACTCTCCCCCGGGTACACGTGTGAGAGTGGGTAGCCACTAAATCTTGGCACGGCCGTCATCATCTGCCTGGACTGCCGGTCACCTCTGGGCAAATCCGCTAATCTGAGCGCTGTGATTCGCCTACACTCTAATCTGCTCCTCAGCACCAATCTCCCGACAGTCGCTTAAGCAGAGTGGGGAGCAGGGTGGCAGATTCTCTGATCCATATCTCACACTGCCATTCTGCATCAGGCCCCTAATCTCAGGAGCACAAAGGCATCAAAACGGACCAGGGATCCGGAATAAAAGCGCAGCAGGAAGGTCTGCTTTTCAAAACGAAGGGCGAGGGGGATTGGAGGGATTTTTTTAAAATGACTGACGCGAAGCGAGCTTGCTGGGAAGATACGCATGCGCTCGCAGCGTGATTCCTCGCCAATTTTTTTGCAAAAAGAAATACTGTGAGCAACACCGTACGTCATCGTGCGAAAGATTTGTTTTGTCTGGACCATTTAGTTTAGTGAAGTCGAAAGATTAACGCGCAGTGAATAGCACAAAACTGTACCATTAAATAAGTGACGGTTTCAAATGAGAATCCGGCTCAGAATCAGGTTGAGTGTCATTGGCAAATGTTGTGAAATTTGTTGTTTTTCGGCAGCAGTACATATATTACAAACTATAAATTACAATAAGAACGATATATAAACATAAATTAACCAAGTAGTGCAAAATAAGAACAAAAAAAAAGGAATAATAGCGTGGCAGCGTTCGTGGGTCCATTCAGAAACGTGAGGGCAGAGGGGAAGAAGCTGTTCTGAAACGCCGAGTGTGTGTCTTCAGGCTCCTGTACCAGCTCTCTGACGATAGTAAACATGGGCATGTCCTGGGTGATGGGGATTCTCAATGATGCATGCAGCCTTTTTGAGATTGTTGAGATACATGTTTAGAAGTGCCATGTAATGCGCCCCACCAACTGTTGTCCATCAGAGCGCATTGTACCCTCCCAGCGGAGGTAAACTCGCAATAGGAGCGAGCTGTCTTGTGGCCCACAGGAAATAACCAGGGCGGAATTTATCTACCGCCTTGATCAGCTTCCGAGGAGCTGAGAGTTTAGTCACAACAAAATTAGCGAGACTGTCCAATCGACTAAATTACTTTCACTTGGTTTTTGACTTCCCTCTCCAGCTCTGATTGACGGGTTTGAGATAGCATATGCTCAGTCCGGTAATCATGACATCAACAACGAATACGCAGACCTATCCATCTCTCGAATCACACACACACACACACACACACACACACATAAAAACACATACACACACACGCGCGCGCGCGCGCTCACAAACACACACACATAAACACACACACACAAACACACACACACACACGCACACACACACATACACACATATAAAAACAAACACACACACACATAAAAAACGCACACACATTAACACACACACACACATACATACACGCACGCGCCATGGAAAGCAGCAATTACATACATTACTGCTACATATTCCTCCAGACATACGGAATATTCCTGCGATATACTGTAGTCTGGGTTACAAAACCACCTACACTAATTTCAATCCGCATCGAGACAGTGGCCAACAAATCGTGAAACAATTTTCTGCATATGCTCACGTTGAGAGACATGCACACTCTTACAAACCAGCTCGAGGTCGAGAGCGAAATAGCTTTTCTATTAAAGGAGACATGTTCAAAGCGATTTTTCGATATAAAGGTTTGTTTAAATTTATATTTTGGAAATTATGTGCATTAGTTATGACATGCCGCCTAGGTATTTCATCCGCAGATAAAGCACGAAAGGTTGGCGCGCCCTTAAGTACGAACGAAAATGATCGCCTCCTCCCGGGTAACGTGAGGAGTTCGGGAATGGCAGAAGTCACGTGCTCACGAGACCGACCTGCATCGGTTTTGCTCAGTTTCGGTGAAGCTCATAGAACAAGTATTTTCAAGTTCAGCAAACTTTCTCGATACCGGGCTCCCAGTGTCAGCTCAGTACCCTATCTCGGTAGCCGGTTCGAGCCTTTCCAACTGCCTATCGGTTCTAATTTTCCTCAGAAGAGTAAAAGGGAACAACATTACCGTTCCGTCCACTGCCTGGAGCGCATTATCAGAATATTATTAACACTGTATCTTTCAAAGTTCAAAGTTCATTTATTATCATAACACAAATATTCCACCATATACAACTATGAGATTCATTTTCTTATCGACATTCACAGTAAATACAAGAAACACAATAAAAACAACGAAAGGCCGCGTCCAACGGTACGGAGAAACAAGCAATGTGCAAAAGACATTTCGTTGTGCAAACACAAAAATAACTACTACTACTTTGAAGAAGAAGAAGAAGAAGAAGAAGAAGAAGAAGAAGAAGAAGAAGAAGAAAAAGAAAAAGAAAAAGAAAAAGAAAAAGAAAAAGAAAAAGAAAAAGAAGAAGAAGAAGAAGAAGAAGAAGAAGAAGAAGAAAAAACTTGAAGAGCCCCTGACAGAGAGTCCATACATTGTGGGAACGGTTCAGTGACAGGGTGAATGAAGTTGACTGAAATTATTCTCTTTGTTGAACAGCCCGGTGGTTGAGGGGTAATAACTTCCTGAACATGGTGGTTACGTTGCAGCACACTGTCTGAGTATCTTTAGCAGATTTTCTCAATACCGGGCGCCCAGTCTGAACTGAACCCGGACTTGCCTGCCCTTCCATCTGTCTATCGGTTCCAACTCTTGAACATGTAAACGGGGACAACATTACCGCCCCACCACCTACTCAGAGCACAGGGTGAAACAGCCGGGACAAAGATTCCACCCGTGTCCAAACTCAGCAATTACACCAAAATATCACAGTTCTCCGTGTGTGCAGAACCAGGATCGATATTAGGACGAGTTAGCTGAAAGCTGATGAAAATTTGTTCCGTCTCTTGTTTACTTTTAAAGTTAAAACACAAAGAGAGACGGAAAAATAGATTTGACGTTGACTGACGTTGACTGTCTGACGGTCGACGTGATTTTCCCCTTTATTCTAATTAATCTGGCAAACTCGGAGTTTGGTTCCCGTGACGCCAGGGCTGGGTAGAGCTTGCAGTTTGGGGTTCCAATATGGATGGAACACATTTTCACCAGCATTTTCAAGTGCAAGTTGAAGGTTATTATCATCTGAATGTATCTATATACAACCAAACGAAATAACGTTCCTCCGGACCATGGTGTATCCACAAACTGCATATAACACAAGGCTTGTAAAACAAATTATTACCATAAATAAATGAATCCAATATAATTCAAAAATGCATGCAGCGCGCAGGCCAGGTAAGCAGAAAACAGTACTGTACTGTCGAGTAAGTAGGGAGCACGCTGTCCCAATACAGTGACGAGATCTTGGTGGTGGTTGGGTATGACACCGTTGCTCCGTTTCATTGTTGGGATCGCCATCTGTAATTTTCAATATCTTATTTCCGTTCTCGCTTGAGGCCCACATGAGCTTATATTAGAAAACTTCTCTACTGCGAAATGAAAACTCTGGATCTTCAGTTCAAACCGAGAAACGGAATTCTTCGTTAATTATCTTTCTGTTCTGAACACAGTGTTTATTGAAATAGGACAATTCTATTAGAATGCACACAAATGTCAGAGAATCAAATCACGGACATGTTTCAAACAATAACACTGTGTGGCGACACAAACCTCTCATCCAGAAATACATTTAAAACAGGCGCGTCATATTCCGGGTAACGTGGTGTATTCGTTAACAGTGGGGTTCGCCGCTTGTGTCATTTTCAAGAATTCTCGAACAAAGTAAAGTGCAGTAAGATTGATCCGCAATATTTTACCGAAAATCTTACTTGGCTTAGTTATCAGTAGCTACATTGAAGTTCGAGGGAAATAGTATTCAGAAAGCACGCTGCACTGTGAAGCATAGAGAGCTAAAGATTTCAATATGAGCATCAGAGATACTGCAGATGCTGGAAATGTGTATGTTTCAATCTGAATTCATTTGATTTAGTGTTATTTCAGAGACACAGCTCTTCCGTTCCAACGAGCATTCACCCGTACTAACCGGCATGTCTTTGGAATGGAGCGGGCGGGGTGGCGGTGGCGTGGGGGTGGGGGCGAGCACGCAGAGGCAACCCACGTGGTCACAAGGAGAAGGTGTAAACTCCCTACAGACAGCGGCCACAATTGAACTGCAGTCGCTGCCCCGAATTAGCAATTTAGTTTGAGGTCATGACTTCAACTTTGAAACTGGCGGTGAAAATAAATTCTATTTTGACTTTCCGGTCTGGTTCGGGTGTAGATCCGGAGCGTTTATGAAATAACGGCGATCCCGGATAATACTGTACTTTGACATAGATGCGCATATCGCCCATTGTAATTGTAGATTGTGCGGGGGGTATTTTACAGATTGGCAGATTGGACAAATAGATCAAATGGCAGTTAGACAGTCCAATAGCAAAGACTCCTGCGTTGCATTGAATTACTCGTGGATTAAAGAGCTTGTGCTATAACAAGAAGTTAGACAAACTTGGGGAGATCTGACAGAGTTTTATAAGATTATGAGTGGCACAGATAGAGTAGGCAAACAGTATCTGTTTCCATTGGGCGTAATGTCTAATATCAGAGGACATGCATTTAAGGTGAGAGGGAGTAATTTCAAAGGAGGTGTGAAAGGCAAGTTTTTTACACAAAGAGTCTGGAATGTGTTGCCTGGGGTGATGTTAGAGGTAGATACATTAAGGACTTTTAAAAAGCGTTTGGATAGGACATGAATCTGAGGGAAACAGAGGAATGAGGACTGTGTAGGCAGAGATGAATCGCTTAGATTATTAATTTATTTGCTCCTGTATAATTTTGTGGGCTGAAGGGTCTGTTCTTATGCGGTATTGTTCTCTGTCCTATGTCCAGTAGGTACGACAGCGGCTATGGCGTGAGAAAGAATTCTGGTGGTAACAAGTTGTCTCTTTTTGATGCATTCGCTATTCCACTGTGGGCAAGTCGACAGACAATCTGCTCACGTCAAGATTCTGCAAATGAAACCAAAGGCTGGTTCTTGTTGGCCAAGAACTCGCCTTCTGTAGTAGCGTGAGGTCGTTCACGTGTCCTGACAGAGGGGATAATGCCCCGGGAAAGCGTCTGCAGTACACGGCCCCTCTCAGCCCTCTGCTGCAAAGATCTGGCTAGATTTCACTTCACGACTTCAAGGTACGATGCCTGAACCCACAATCTCCCTTTTTGGGGTTCAGACAACTTCTCTTCGAGACACCGGTGTTGCTAAATACTGTGAGGTGTACTTACCCCTGGGGACATTTTTTGTGCATCAGGATAAGCTTGGAGTAAGTGACGCGTGAGTGGCGTCCAACATTACCACTGCTGGCACTGAAATGGGTCCAGAGGAGGTTCACGAGAATGATTCCGGGAAAGAAAGGGTTAATGTATGAGAAGCTTTTGATGGCTCTGGGCCTGTACTCGCTGGTGTTTTGATGAATGAGAGAGCAGGGGAGGGGGTCTCGTTGTAACCTATCGAATATTGAAAGGCCTAGTTCAGGGGTTCCCAACTGGGGATGCACGGACCTTTTGGTTAATAGTTGAGGTGTATGGAATAAAAAAAGGTTGGGTATTCCTGGCCTAGTGGATGTGAGAGGATTTTCCCCAGTAGTGGGTAAGTTTAGTACCAGAGGGCGCAACCTCGGACTAGAGGGACGTCCATTTGGAACGGGGATGACGGGGAATTTCTTAAGCGAGAGGGAAGTTAATCTGTGGGATTCATTGCCAGAGACGGCTATGGAGGCCAGGTCATTGGGTGTACTTAAAGCGCAGGTGGTTAGTTTCTTGATTCAGGGCGTCAAAGGTTACCGGGAGAAGGCAGGAGAATGGGTTTGAGAGGGATAATAAATCAGCCATGGATGCGTGGCGGATCAGACTCGATGGGCCGAATAGCCTTATTCTGAACCTGTTTTATGGTCTTGAAGCCTGTTCCCGGACGGTGATTTCGGGCGGCAGTCCAGATGAAGGGTTGGTATTGTAGCTGCAGTCAGCACCCCGACCGCCGGCTGCCGACTCACACAAATACCTTCAAGTGTTCCTTGACTAGCGTTGCTTCTCAGGGTTCAGTCACGCAGAAAGGGGTCAATAAAAAAGTGGCGCGGACAACAAAAGAGCAAAATACAATAAAACCACCCTCCGTGTCACAGGTCACCTTCATTACTGGTTGAGATATTTACAACTCTTCTCAACTGCAAAAGGTAATCGTACAATGATGCCGTTCTTAGTAAGAACGAACGCCTTGTTTTTCTCGGCTCCGTCAAAGTCTCTAATGCAATTAGGAACGATACCGTCATTTGAATTATTCAGTAGAGAGTGAGATTTGCGGTGTTTTAGGCTTGTTGATGGTCTATTTGGTTAAGGTTCCCCTGAACACCAATAAAGCCCATTATTCTTGTCATCGTTTACTCTGCCGTGATGCGCATTAATCATCCCCGCGGGATGATCCTTCGGTTATTGATTGATTAGACCACAACACAGGACAATTCAACATGTGTTTTTCCGTCTATCTTCTACAATAAACACAATTGCAGTTTTCAGTCTCCCGGAGGCCACTCGATATTCATACTGCTTTCTGGTGAAATCCCAAATTACATTTAAATACCGCGTAGGAATTTAGGAATTGTATGTGTCATTGAATATTGCATTTAAATCGCCAATTGTACAACGCCTGACAGGAAATCAAAACTGTACAAAATATGTCGGGACAACTCAAAGGAGTTTGAAACTTTTTTGGAAGCGCTGCTTTCTTCAGTCGTACAACAGAATTCACCAAATTCTATCCAATAAATATCCCATGCTCTCGACCTTGACCAAAATTAATTAAAAAATCGACGTGATTTGTTTGGCCACAAAGTTGCAAGGCACCGAGTTTAAACGATTTGTAAACACAACAAACATTTTATTTACGAGAGAGAGAGAGAGAGAGAGAGAGAGAGAGAGAGAGAGAGAGAGAGAGAGAGAGAGAGAGAGAGAGAGAGAGAGAGAGAGAGGGAGAGAGAGGGGAGAGAGAGAGAGAGAGAGAGAGAGAGAGAGAGAGAGAGAGGGAGAGAGAGGGGGAGAGAGAGAGAGAGAGAGAGAGAGAGAGAGAGAGAGAGAGAGAGAGAGAGAGAGAGAGAGAGAGAGAGAGAGAGAGAAGTGGGGAGGAAGGGCGTGACACTTGTGAGATTTTACATTCCACATCTGACAGCGAACAGAACCTAACACGGCCATTATAGAAACCGCTAGAAATTGCCCGTGGACAGACTGGATACAGAACAAACAAACAAACAGATTTCTCTGTTTCGTCTTTTTCAAACTTCTTGCAGATTATATTTTAGTATTTATTGAATCTACTGCGCCGCAAACTGCTGGCTGTTTACATTTTGTTTTTATATTTTTATTTAGAAGATAAATTTAACTCACGGCAATAGGAATATGCACTTCGGATAAATAAATAATTTATTGGAAAACGTACGCCGGAGCCCGTGTTATCTGATAAAAAGAATTCGCGTGGTCGATTTATATTCATGTAAGAGAAAAAAACTGGAGATTCTTGTATCTTTGACATAAATATATAATATTACAATATTTGAAGGGCAATGAGACCAAATATTCAATAGATGCGATCAGACAAAGTAGCAATATTTGATGGCAAATTTTATTCTCAAAACTGGATGCCACGATGTAACAATTTCACTCAAATCGGGTAACTGATAATTTCGAGGTAAAGGACCATTACAGATTTTTTGAAGACTCTTGGGAGCAGCTTGCGATGGGATGAAATTTCCTGACGTAGTTTCTAAAGTCTCAGACACACACAAAATAGAAATTTAGCGTTGTACGGCGAATTCGGAATTAAAATCCAATCACAAAGAGAACGGACGTTTCTTGTGCGTTTGTGAAATAGAGCGACATTAATTGAAATTAGTTACATTAATTACCTATATGCCAATTGATTGAGGTTAACCATGGTTCTAACTGTAACATAGTTGTCGTAAAGAAAGACGATTAATTATATTACAGGTCGCAATTAGCCGTATATTCCTGGAGTGAAGTGAAGCAAATTGGACTGCAAATTCACACAAAATGCTGGAGGAACTCAGCAGGCCAAGCGGAGTCTGTGGAAAGAGTACAGCCGACGCTTTGGGCCGAGCAGATTTTCTCTTGTTTGGGTTGTAAATTCGATCGACAAAATTCTTTATTTAACCAAGCGCAGTCTGCCGTTTAACAAAGTAAATACGAGGTTTGTAGAATCGGTTTATTATTTTAAACCATTTCGGAAAAAGCGAATTCAATCGCGTCGCTCTCGAGTTTGATACCTATAACTCAATGAGAAATATTAAATATTTCAGCTAATAATGTGACTAGAAAAATGATTCATCCAGTTTACTTTGGTTAATCTACGTTGATTCGTCTAGAAACAGAGTTATTCTTTGTTGCACAAGAGAATAGTTCCCTCGTCTCTCTCGTTACAAAGTGTTAATCAAACACGAAGGCCTTTGTCTCGTCGTCACGAAGTAAGAGAATCATTTCTTTGAATTATACCGCATTAGATGGTACAATTTCTAAACGTATATTCAGTACATAATGCAATTCTAAATAAGCCGAAACACAGCCGAGATATTTTCACTTTAACCTGCTGAGTGTATTGGACTTTACGGCAGAATTTGAGCCTGAGAGAGTTGAGCGGGAGAACTGATTGCACATCTGCCCCACAAAGCAACATACTTACCTCCCTCGATTATTTATATCGCTTACGTAAAACTGGTTCCATGTGTATGTGCTGATTGGTACGGAATGAAAACATACTAAATTTTATTTCAATAATCCCAATCGATGTACGTGTCTACTATAGTTTCAAGTTTAATTATCATTCAACCACACACAAGAATACAGCCAAACGAAACAGCGTTCCATTGGGGCCAGGGGGCAAAAATACACTATCAACAGTCACACAGCACACACCACATATAATTATGATAGCATAAAGGCATACGGTTATAAAAAAAATAATGTAGTCCAAGTCCCTGAACATGGCCTTTAGATTGAAGGTGCAGGAATACTGTCCTGGAGCCACGTTTCTGGGTCGCTCAGTCGGCTTCGGACGGTAAACTATCTTTGAGAGAAGAGTAAACCAAGCAGCTAGTGAGTCTCTCTGCACAGCATTTAGAGGGGAATGTGAACATTGCCTCGGGTTCACTGTGTTTAAGAGTTCAGAATGAAATTAAGCAGTGTAATCCAACACAGTTCTGAATCCTGCCCAACTCCACACGGCCTGGCTTTGTGACAGGCTGGGCTGCAGTGATCATTTGGAAGTTCAGGTATAGCGGGATCTGGAGCCGGTCTCCGAGGTGTGATAATGCGCTCTCTACTTTCTTCCGAAGGTAACAGTTGGCTCGAATTATTTTAAAGGCAACAGCACCGGGCTATACACAAGTGTCAGGCTATAAGTCAGAGGTCAAAGAGTCTGCCTTGCGCGAAGTCGGCGACATCAGAAGGCCGATACAACGGGATAGTCAGTTGATGACCTAATTGAATTAGGCGTTTTTGTTAGCGGGAGAACGGAGCGCGTGCGTCTTGTCATTAATTATCTCCCACAACCACATAAACTGGCATTTCGGGCCTTCACCGAAACGTTCAAAGTCAGCGTCGCCGGAAATAATTGAAGCGGATTACGACGGGCGTGGGGGTGCGGGGCAGTTTTCTAGTTTAATGACGAATACAGTTCCCAACAAAATGAATTTTTGAACTTTTATAAAACTCGGGGACCGTGCACAGTTCCATTGGTAGAATATTCTGGAAGGAGTTTCGCCGATACAGGGCAGGAAATTTCCCAACAATT
The DNA here is from genome assembly GCF_030144855.1 of Hypanus sabinus. Classification (NCBI taxonomy): domain Eukaryota; kingdom Metazoa; phylum Chordata; class Chondrichthyes; order Myliobatiformes; family Dasyatidae; genus Hypanus; species Hypanus sabinus. Next base: position 3,111,204 of record NC_082713.1, read on the forward strand.
CATTGAGAGTTTTTGTTTTGTAAAATTGCAATTTAAAGTGAAAGCATAAGAGATTGCAGGGGCTTGCGCCGGTTCCTGGTTGTTCTTCATTCACGCGTTCTGAACTTCTGAAACCAACAACAGCCCTTTTCATCCACAAACACATTAACAGCGCAACAACGTCAAACTGCTAAACTGTCCACCTTTATTAAACAAATCTTTTCGTTTGCAAGATATGTATTCTAACAAAACCAGGAAAGTTTTGCACCCCGCAAGTCGCCGGTGTTAAGGAAATCTGATTAAATTATACATCTTTCTCTTTATAAAATGTGTTGAATAAAGGGCTATAATTATTCAGCATTTCAAAAAACTCACCTTCTACCTTTGTTTTCGCCACTGAACCCATGCACTGAGCGCGTTTGTGGGACGAGGAGCTGCAGAAGCCTGCGGAGCTGCACTGAACTCACAGCTCACTGCAAAGCTAAAAAAAAAGGGGTAGTGAAGTTCTTTCCAATGTACTGTTTGCGGATAAGGGCCGTCAAAGAATCGTGTTATAAAGCTCTGCATGAAGCAGAGCCTCAATGCATCTCTGAACTTGATCAGATTTTATGTTTCCTGCAGCGAGGCGGCGGCAGTTGTGTAGAGGCTGTTCAATGGACAGATTTGGGTAGGACAATCGCAATCCCACACCTTCCGGAGACTCTCCTCCCAAACCCAGCTACACCTTTGTGTGTGTGTGCCGCGTGTATATGTCAGAGTGTGAATGCGCATATGTGTGAGTGTGCATGCGTGTGTGTGTGTGTGTGTGTGTGTGTGTGTGTGTATATTTGTGTGTGAGTCTGTGTATCTACCCTGTGTGTGACTTTGTGTATCTGTGTGCGCGTGTACTGTGTGTATGATTGTATGTGAATATGTGTTCTCTGTATGTGTATGTGTCTGAGAGAGAGAGGGAGAGAGAGAGAGAGAGAGAGAGAGAGAGAGAGAGAGAGAGAGAGAGAGAGAGAGAGAGTGGGTGAATGCGTGCGTGTGTACTCTGTGTGTTTATGAGAGAGTCTGTGTGTGGGGATACGTGTGCCTGTGTCCGAGAGTGAATGTGTGTGTGGGTACGTGTGTGTGTGTGTACGGACTGGAGCCGGTTGCAAGTACGCCATTATCATTGCTGCTCGTGACAACTGAACAGAAACTTTAGTATGGTTTAATTTTAAAAGGGAGCAAATTAACAATGCCAATAATCATACAATGACAGCTTCCCCTCCCTTTGTACGTGTACAAAGGAAATCTTCATATTGTGTAGTCAGGAATATACCCGAAGCGAGTTCTGTAAGTAATAGTTTACTTTTAAATAGGTGTGCAACCAGACACCTCCCGCAGAATCAGTTTGGACAACATCCAAAATTCACGATTGTTTAATGCCTTTTCCTGTACAAAATTGCAAAAGAGAACAAAATAATTGTTACTCCGGATGCGATGCAACACAAAAAAATGCACTAAGATAGAGAACTCAATAATAATAAAACATTAAATCACAATAACTATAAATACAGAAGGTAGCTTATATCCATAGATTAATTGTGTATCCATAAAGTAACGCCACAGACTGTCAGTTTTACATATTTGCACATTTATTGTCCCTAAAATCCTCAAAACATTTTTAAATGTCAGGAAGATTGTTTTTCATTGTGAGCTCGAGGGACCAATTTAACCAACAGATGGGTAAAGGCTGCTTGAAAGTGGGGCTGGGGGGTGGGGGGAGGTAACAAGACGAACTGGTCTGCGGATTCAATATTTGAGATCATCAGGGAAACATTGGTGGGAAGTCTCCCCAACCATCGCGGCTCTTTCAACGAAAATGTGTGCAGATTTGATTGACGCAGGAGTTGTGCATTTCTCGACCCTTCCTAGTGTACAAATCTCTACTTTTAAAAGGAATCTGCAGCGGAACAAATGGTCTGAGCGCAGTGGGGAGCACAAAGAGCGGATTTGGCCTTCTAGCGGTACCACTGGTTGAGCGTAATTAAGTCCAAATATACAACACATTTTAACCGCTGTTTCTGAAATTAAATGGAAGAGTACGATGCAAATCAGACTGAACTGGGCACAATTAATCAAGGGCGATAACATAGAGGTGCCATACCTGTAAATAACCCTGGCAATCAACCAATCGGAATCAAGAAACTGTGAGCCTCTTGGATATTTTAATAGCAATCTGTGCCACTCAACTGGGTTTCTTCCAATCAATTCACAGCATGACGCTCACGTGATGGCAAGCTCCTCTTCTCCTGATTGGTTGGCTGCAGGTTGCCTCTTGAGTTGGGCAGTTGTGTGATTGACTCTATCAGTGAGAGAACTCCAGCCTATTGAAGAGGAGGTATCCGGCTGAGAGCAACAATCACTCCTGGAGTTTGGTTTTTTTTTTGAACAGCGCGACCTCATCAAAGGCGTTTCTAATGCAAAAAGACTGAACCGGGACATTTTGCAGAGTCCAGGGTCTCCCGCCCCCCCCCCCCCCCCCGCCATCTGCTTCCAGAATCCCCCCGGAGCGAGCGTATTTTGGGGTAGATGGCGATGCTGCTCGACGGTGGCCCCCAGTTCCCCACGCTGGGAATGGGTGGTTTTGGGAGTCCCCGACACCATGACATGACTAACCGCGAGCCGGCACTGGGGTTCGGCCCTTTCTGCGACTCGCCTCACCCTGGAACCTTCAAGCTCAGCCCGGGGTCTCATGAGATTTCGGCCGGCCAGAACTCTGCTTTCACCCCGCAGGCATCGGGCTACACCGCCGCTTTGGCTCCTCACGCCGGCCAAGTTGGCTCCTACGGTGGGACGCCGTTCAACGCCAGCCGGGAGTTTCTGTTTCGCAACCGGAGCGGCTCTCTCGGGGACTCGGCCAACGCGGGCTCCCAGCATACCCTCTTTAGCTCTCCCGGAGGGGGGATGCACGGACCCCCGGCTATACCGGACGCCCCAGGACATCTCCTCTTTCCAGGACTTCACGAACAGAATTCCAACCACTCGTCGGCCGCCGGGCACGTCGTGAACGGTCAGATGCGCCTCGGATTGCACGGTGAGTTGTTCGCCAGGGCAGACCCTTACCGGGGCGTGAGCAGTCCGCGGGTCGAGCACTACTCGACGGCGCAGCTGCACAACTACAACCCGATGAATATGACGATGGGGATGAACGTGACGCGGCACCAGAGACCCGGGGCGTTCTTCCGCTACATGAGGCAGCCCATCAAACAGGAGTTACCCTGCAAGTGGATGGACGAAGTTCAGAACAATCGCAGCAAAGCCACTTGCGAACGGACTTTCGGCAGCATGCACGAGCTGGTAGCCCACCTCGCCGTGGAGCACGTCGGCGGGCCCGAGCACACCAACCACATCTGTTACTGGGAGCACTGTTCCCGGGGAGGCAAATCCTTCAAGGCCAAATACAAACTCATCAACCACATCCGCGTGCACACGGGTGAGAAACCTTTTCCGTGCCCCTTCCCAGGATGTGGGAAAATATTTGCCAGGTCTGAAAACCTGAAGATCCACAAAAGGACCCACACAGGTAAGGGGGCAACAAGGGGGTGAGCCCGCCCGGGCAGCCATGGTTTTTGTGTGGGGCCTTTTCCCAAACTGCGATCAGTATTACCCTGTGGATATTGACAGCACTGGCCGGTACGAAAACTTACACCACGCTCCTTCGACCAGAAACAAATCAATCTGATCTCACATTCCCCCCCCCCCCCCCCCCCCAGTTACTTAGTGGAGATGTTGTCGGGGACTTTACGAAACTTGTTTGGAAAACATTCACTTTCACAGTGGAAAAATAGCTGGTGTCTTTCACACTTCTCCCCCCAGGCAGGAGGTACTTCCAGAGACAATTCTAAAGATGCGGGCCTGTGTCTTTTATTTTCACAACAATAAAGGATGACATTTTATTCCATTTACCGAGGATTAGAGAGAAACTCTCATTCGCCTCTAGGCTTCAACCGCCTTGTAGCCGCACTTCACGTCCGCACTTGAAGCAAAGCGCAACCAGCACTTTTGTTATACCATGAGGTTAAATCGTTTTGTTTCTGAGCGAAGGAAAGAGATCAAATTGCCAAAGTCCTTGCGCGGGGAACTACAATTCACAGAAAGGTTACACACTGTTTTTCTAGTCGTTTCCCCCGATGTAGGCCAAAGGTTTCAAACCATCAAACGCCTAATTTAAAAAAAAACAATTCACATCTTTCTTAAAAACGAACCTAAATCAAACTTACAAGTAAAATAATACTGCATTATTAATTCAGGTGAAATATCCAATTGCAGAATTTAACCAAAAATGGTCTTTTTATAGTTTTCTGGATTTCTTGGTCTTTGAATTCTTCACCTCATATTCTCGATATTTATTACTTATTTTTTCTTTTTGCATTTGCAGCTTGTTGTCTTTTGAACACCTGTGTTTGTTCTATCCTGTTTCTTTCATTTTACTGTGAATTCCTGCAAAATTAACCTCAGGATTATATATGGTGACATAAATGTACTTTGACTTTTAGACATTGGCCCTGAAAGTAAGAAGGCAGTAAATAATTCGGGTTACATATGTGTAAGACAGATAGTTCCTGATGGTACATTTATTGTTTCCGCACAGGTGAAAAGCCGTTTAAGTGTGAGTTTGAGGGCTGTGACAGGCGATTCGCCAACAGCAGTGACCGCAAGAAGCACATGCATGTGCACACATCAGACAAGCCCTACATCTGCAGAATGTGTGACAAGTCCTATACGCATCCCAGCTCCCTTCGTAAACACATGAAGGTAACCGCTTCTTTACTGATGGTCTGGATGTGGACTTACTCCGGGAACCCAAGCCCACCTGACATTCTCAGTGCACACCCCGCTCGCCCCATGACTTCGCTACTGGAAGCGTTTCTGTTTCTGCACAGCCCAACTTATGCCGAAGGAATCCGCGCCGGGTTTGTGTTTGAGGAAATTCGCGTCGCCACGTTTCTGATTTGTCGTTGCAGGTTCACGAATGCCAGGGTTCGGATACATCTCCCGCGCCCAGCTCCGGATACGAGTCCTCCACTCCCCCGGCCTTGCTCTCCTCAAACAGTGAAGATCCCGGCAAGAGCGCGGCGCCACTCGCACAGAACCATCCCAGTCACAACCCGCCGCTGCCGCCTAATTTTAATGAGTGGTACGTGTGAGGATCGGAAAGAGGGGACGGATCCGGCGGCTCACCACCTCCAACCTGTTGAAACTTTACCGAACCGAGCAGATAACCGCGTCCCGGCAAAGCGCTGTCGGCGGGAAGCGGCTGGTGGTTGACTCCGGTTTCAAGGCGAAAGTTGAGCTGGTCGACACCGAGAACACACTCAGGATTTCAACCGACTGCACCGGCGCTCAAGAGGTGATGGTTTTTTTTCCCGTTGTTTTGCCAGAATTTTTTTTAATGAGGGTTGGGAACTCGCGTTTGCCATTTCTAGTAAGTTCACGGCACCTCAAAGGTGGTGACTGAAATCCAGACAGTCTTAAAAGAAACTGCCAAAGTCTTATTATGTCTTGAAATTAAAAGAATTCTTGTGAATGTATTTCCTGTCCGACTGGGTCAAAGCTGTTGTGGTCTTATGCTTTTCACAAGTTGCGCAGTCCTGTCACCCGCGCTGCTCAGTGACAATTAACGTTGCCTTTTTTGTAACAACTAATTTCTGTAAATATACATATTCATAATGTCATATTTATCACTTTGTAATTTAATCGTCGATATTTGCGTGACTTGGTGAAACAATATTTATGAAGAATTGTTTTCTAACAAAAACTATGTACAGTTTGATTTTTTTTCTGAAAAAAAGGTTATAACAGCGTTAACATTAAACAATTTTCGTTTACCAAACCAAGACGTGTCCAGTATTCAGCTTCCCCGTTTCCTTAAATCGCTCGTAGTGCAATTTTGCTGTGACTTACTGCCCATCTCTTGAAAAAAATAATTTAAATCGTTCCGAAATTTTTTGATAATTAACATAAAATTGCAGATTCTGAATTATTTTAAAGAAAATTTAAAGCGATTAATTAAAAGGAGACTGAATTAATAATAGTCGGGGAGTGTGTATGTGTATGAATCGTTGTGGTAACAGATAGGGAAGAGGCCTTAGAGATGACGCTAAGTGTCTTCTTAAAAATCACTGTTTGCATAGTTAGTCCATTAATTAATTGGCTCATTAATTAATAATTAACCGGAGAAAAATTGATAGGCTGAATGGCCTGATTTTTGTTTCTATATCTTATAGTCAAAGAAAGAAAAATAGAGGGTTATAGGGTAGTGTGGGTGTAGAACTTTTTTAAGGATTATATGGGTAGTCACAATATGGAAGGTTGAAGGGCCTGTACTGTGCTGTAATGTTCTATGGTTCAATAATTGCGTCCTACACCAAGTTTACACGTCAGAATATGGTTTATTATCACGGATTTATACCACACAAAATCACTAAATAAAGGCTGTCTTCTGTTTACTCGTAAGATTTCAACTTGATTTTCCCTTTCCCATCCCCCAACCCCCCCCCCCCCCCGAGAAAAGATTGTTTGCCCACAGCAAACATTTATCCAGCGAGTGAGCACCGACCGCCGCAGATTGCTACATTCGCTGCCGGATATGATTTAATATAAACTCCAGCGCCGAGAGTTTGCGACTGGCAGATTCCAAACATGTACAATATCGCTATATCAATCTTCATACAGGCAGGGGAAGAGATAATTCACGTTTCAAAATAATTAAATTCCATTTAACTATATACAGAAGCGTTGGGATTTATAGCTCCGTCCATGCCGCCGTAAAATAGGAATATTACCAGGCTCTCCGTTTCACTGGAGTCCAGTCGCCACCAGCTTTTCACTGTTCCTAGTACTTCAACCTTCTACCATCGGAAGTTACAATTATAATAACAAAACAGATGTATTTATTTTAAAAGTCAGGCAAAGCGTCTTCTTAAGGCCATCGCCTCTACAGGGGCATATCCGCCGACAGCAGCTCGCAGAGTCTCTGTCCTGGGCCAGTCTGTCAAATTGTCCCCACGTGTCGTCCACCTTCATCCCTCTCCTCTCTCTCCCAGAGGAGAAGTCTTTTAGACCCTTTGCTGGCGTTTCTGCAGTTGTGGGTTTTTCCGGGATGGGGTTGCTAGGCCCATGTCCTTTTGCAGCCGGGCTTGGGACTGTTCATGGCGGAGTTCAGGCAAAGCGTGCGAAAGAATGATACAAGAGAAGCTGGTCGCCGTGGGCTTTCTAAACAACAGCGTGACCAGGGTCGCTCGATCATGTATTAATTAAGATCGAGTACAAATCACGTGGGACGTGTCTAACCGGCAGCACAGATTAACTTTAATATCGTGTTGTCCTTGGGTGATTCCTGTGATTTCTTAAAATATAAATTATAAAATCTTTATCTCGCGGTCTGCAAATGTCTATAGGGATTGCTTAAACTACATGCATTCACGATTGTATAAACAGCTCGTTTTTCTCCACGGTGACAGTGTGTTAATTCGGGAAGTCAAGAGACTGCGATATACCTACTGGATAATTATACTCCCTCCAATGGCTGACAATCAATAAGTTCGTATTCTAGCGTTGGCGTATATTCAGTCGTTTCTGGGTTCGCAGTTCTCTCCGGATAACACTGACATGAAAACATACAGAGAATTCCTGTTGCATATTTAAACCGATTCGTTTGAAGGTTTCGTGTAACTGGACTTAATCCGCGTTCTTCGCCCTGCTTTAAATATTTTCTCCTTCCTAGCTTCATTTTTAAGCTGAATTAACGAATTGCACAGACTCTTCGGTGAATTAAAACATATTTCAATGTTTATTAGCTAATAGAAGTACATGTTAATATATTGTATACACCAGTTACAGCGGAGATTTCTGTCCTTTGAACCAGCGCCGGAAAGACTGGTTTTAGAGAGTTGTATTAAATAAAACACAAATAAATATATATATTAAATCCAGTTAATTAGATATTCAATCTTTATATAAAAGTATATCCCAATTTTATGTAAATTAAACGTCGTAAATTAATAATAAGGAATAAACGCGGGCTTAAACGCAAACAGTAGCTTCTGAAGGTTAAGACTTTTAAACAATATCGAAGATTAAAGGTGTCAGAATTAGCATCTCCAATTTCCTCTGGTGTCCCGGTCTTCGTAGACGGTCGTGTTGGTATGCGGCCTGTGCGCGACTGTGTAAATGCTAGTGAACATTAACTTGTGTAACTACCTGTTCTTGAATATATTTTTGTGTGTTATGTGAGAAGATGCGCATGTTCGTAAGTAAACTGATTTTGAATTATGTTCGCACTGTGTCTTTGCATTGTAACGCTGGCATGTAAGAATATGTGAAAATTTATGTGTGTATTTGTGTGTGTGTGTGTGTGTGTGTGAGAGAGAGAGAGAGAGAGAGAAAGAGAGAGAGAGAGAGAGAAAGAAAGAGAGAGAATGAGAGAGTGTATGGGTACGAGAATGTGCGTTCCGCGGGGTGCGAGTATTTAACCCGAGAGTGAAGATCTGTGTGTCTGCGTTCTAGTTTTGTGAAGAGTGCGATTATTTGAGTGTGTAGGTCAGTAGGCACAATGCTGGGCCGGCTAGTCCATGAAGAGTGGCTGCAGCATTCTCAACTTGGCAATGGCCGGCCAGTGCTCCGAGTCGCTGCAGTGACCACACTTGGCCACCGGCGTTCCGGAGTGCAGTCGCAGCACTCTGTGAACAGCCAGTTTCAGGGACTCTGCTTGTTTCTTACCCGCTCTCCACAGGGCCATCTTACACAACGCCAAATCTGTAAGATAACTAATATCTACTTTCAAATATTTAATGTGATTTTGAGTAAGATAGACTTTACAATGGAATTAATTAAAAATTGTAAAAGTCGTCAATCCACTCGACGCTGGGGAATAAATATAGAGTTCATAAGTAAAGGTCTGTTTAAAAGGGTGATATTGCGTAAATATTTCGGCTCAGGACTGAAAGCTGTTCTATAATAACGTTGCCTGGATTTCTGAAATGCTGAACTTTATGTTGCACCTTTATTCACTCATGGACCCGCGGGAACACCGCAGCGTCTGGCTGTGGAGTCTGTAACGAAGGCCGTTAGGCCATAAGCCATAGGAGCAGAATTAGGCCATTCGGTCCATCGAGACTTCACCTCCCATCCATGAGGGCTGATTTATTAGCTCTCTCAACCCTATTCTCATGCCTTCTCCCCGTAACCTTTGACGCCAGGATTAATCAAGAGTCTGTCAACCTCTTTAAATATACCAAATGGCTTGGTAATTTTCGCAGATTCCTGAGGAAGTACATGCACTAGCGTGCTTTGTTACGTGCCTGCCGGGCCCAGGACAGATCCTCTGCAATGATAACATGGGTGAATTTAAAGTTGCTGACCCCCTCCACCTCTGATCTCCTCTAAGATTGGTTTATGGATCTCCAGTTTCCTTCTCCTGAAGTCAATAAACAGCTCTTTGGTTTTGCTGACATTGAGTAAGAGGTTGTTGTTATGACACTACTCAGCCAGACTTTGTCTCCCTCCTATGTGCTGATTTGCCACCCTCTTTGATTCAACCAGCGACAGTGGTGTGGTCCCCCTTAAATATGGCACTGGAGCTGTGCTAAGCCTCACAGCCATAAGTTAAAGTGAGTAGAGCAAGGGGCTAAACATACAGCCTTGTGGTGCAACTGTGCTGATGGAGATTGTGATGTTGTGAATCTAAAATGACTGGGGTCTGCAAGTGAGGAAATCGAGGATCCAATTGCATAAAGAGGTATTGAGGTCAAGGTCCTAGACCATAAGTCCATAAAATCATAAGAAATAGGAACAGAATTAGGCCATTCAGTGCATTGAGTCCATTCTGCCATTCCATCATGGTTGATCCCAGATTCCATTCAACCCCATACACCTGCCCTCTCACCATATCCCTTGATGCCCCAACCAATCAGAAATCTATCAAATTCTGCTTTGAATATACTCATGAACATGGCCTCCACAACAATCTGTGGTAGAGCATTCCACAGACTCACCACTCTTTGGCTAAAAAACCTCCTCCTTACTTCTGTTCCAAAAGGTTGCCCATCAGTTCTGAGGTTGTGCCCTTTAGTTCTGGATACCCCCATTAGAGGAAACATCCTCTCCACATCCACCCCATCTAGTCCTTTCAACATCCAATAGGTGTCATCAGCTCTCCCTGCATTGAGTACAGGCCCAAAACAACCAACAACATTTTCTCCTTATATGTTAACCCATTCATTGCTGGAATAATCCTCATGGACTTCCTCTGGACTCTTTTCAATGACAGCACATCCTTTTTGAGATAAGGGGCCCAAAACTGTTGACAATGCTCCAAGTGCAGCCTGACTGGTGTCTTATAAAGGCTCAGCAGTGTCTCATTGTTTTTATATTCTTTTCTGTTTGAAATAAATGCCATTGCATTTTCCATCTTTACCACAGACTCAACCTGTGAATTAACCTTCTGGGAGACTTGCACAAGGACTCTTTGTATCTCTGATGTTTGAATTTTTTTCCCCATTTAGATAATAGTTTGCACTATTGTTCCTTATACCAAAACACATTATCATACATTTCCCAACACTGTACTCCATTTGCAACTTTTCTTCCAATTATCTAAGTCCTGCAGAAATTGCATTGCTTCATCAGCACTACATACCCCCCCCCCCCCCAAATCTAGGTTTGTTTCATCCATAAACTTTGCAACAAAAGCATCAATTCCACTATCTAAATCATTGACAAACGATGTGAAAAGTAGTGGTCCCAATACTGATCCCCGAGAAACACCAATAGTCACTGGCAACCAACCAGAAAGGCCCCCTTTATTCCCACTCTCTGCATGCTGCCTATCAGCCATTCCTGTATCCATGCCAGCATCTTTCCTATAGCACCATAGGATTTTATCTTGTTAGGCAGCCTCATGTGTTGTACCTTATTAAATGCCTTCTGAAAACCTAAGTAAATGACATCCTCTCCCTAACCACCCTGCTTGTTAATTCCTCGAATAATTCCAGCAGATTTGCAGGAAAGATCTCCCTTTATGGAAACCATGCTCTATTTAACTTATTTTATCATTAGTTTCCGTGTACCCAGAAACCTCATCCTTAATAATGAAATTCAACACCTTTGCAACAATTGAGGTTAGGCTAACTGGCATATCCTTCCTTTTCTTTTCTCTTTCTCCCTTCTTAAAGAGTGGAGTGACATTTGCAGTTTTCCCGTCCTCTGGAACCATGTCAGAATCAAGTAGTTCATGAAGGATCAAGACTAATGCATCCACTGTCTCTTCAGCAACCTCCTTCAGGACTCAGGGATGTAGTCCATCAGCTCCAGGTGACTTATCTACCTTAAGACCTTTGAGTTTGCTGAGCACTTTTTCCTCTGTAATAGCAATGGAACTCACTCCTGCTGCTTGACACTCACAGACATCTGGCATACATGTAGTGTCTTCCATGGTAAAGGCTGAAGCAAAGTACTTATTAAAGTTTCCATGCCATTTCTTTGTCTCGGATTACCACCTCATCGGCTTCATTTTCCGGTGGTCCAATATCAACTCTCACCTCCCTTTTATTCTTTATATAACTGAAAATACTTTGAGTTTCCTGCTTTATATTATCAGCTAGTTTGCCCTCATATTTCATTTTTTCCCTTCTTATAGCTTCCTTTAGTTGCCTTTTGTTGGCTTTTAAAAGCTTTCTCATCATCCACCTCTCCACTCACTTTTGCAACCTTATATGCTCTTTCCTTGGATTTTATGCAGTCCTTCAGACCATAAAACCATAAGGCATAGGAGCCAATTGACTCATCTGGTCTGTTCCACCATTCAGTCATGGCTGATCCTTCTTTCTGCTCCAGAACCCCATTCCCCAGACTTCTCCACATAATCTTTGATGTCATGTCCAATCAAGAACCTATCAATCTCTGCCTTAAGTACACCCAATGACCTGCCCTCCACAGCTGCATGTGGTAATAAAGTCCACTAATTCACCACTCTCTGTCTAAAGAAATTTCTCTGCATCTCTGTTTTGAATGGATTCCCCTCTATCCTGAGGCTGTGCCCTCTTGTCCTAGACTCCCCCACCATGGGAAACATCCTTTCCACAACTAATCTGTCTAGGCCTTTCAACATTTGAAATGTTTCAATGAGATCCCCCCCTCATCCTTCTAAATTACAACGAGAATAGACCCAGAGTTATCAAATGTACCTTGTATGATAAACCTTTCATTCCTGGAATCATCCTTGTGAACCTCCTGTGAACCCTCTCCAATGCCAGCACATCTTTTCTCAGATGAGGAGCCCCAAACTGTTCACAATACTCAGGGTGAGGCCTTATAAAGCCTTAGCATCACATCCTTGCTCTTGTATTCTAGACCACTTGAATGTATACCACCATTGAATTTGCCTTCCTCACCACCGACGCAACCTGAAAGTTAACCTTTAGGGTGTTCTGCACAATGACTTCTCAGACCCTTTGCATCTCAGATTTTAGGATTTTTTCCCCATTTAGAAAATAGTCTGCACATTTATCTCTGCTACCAAAGTGCATAGCTATGCATTTTCCAGTATTGTATTTCATTTGCCATTTTCTTACCCATTCTCCTAATCAGTCTAAGTCCTTCTGCAGCCCACCTGTTTCCTCAACACTATCTGCCCCTCAACCAATCTTTGTATCATCTGCAACTTGGCAACAAAACCACCTATGCCATCACCTAATTCATTGATATACATCATAAAAAGAAACTGTTCTAACACTGACCATTACAGAACACCACTAGTCTCTGGTAGCCAACCAGAAAAGGATTCTTTTATTCCCACTCACTGTCTTCTATCAACCAGCCAATGCTCTAACCATGTTAGTAACTTTCCTGTAATACCATGGGCTCATAACTTGGTAAGCAGCCTCATGTGTGGCACCTTGTCAAAGGCCTTCTGAAAGACCAAGTATACAACATCCGCTGCATCTCCTTTATCTATCCTACTTGTAATCTCCTCAAGAAATTCCAATAGACTCTTCAGGCAAAATTTTCCCTTAAGGCAATCATGCTGACTTTGTCTTATCTTGTCCTGTGTCACCAAGTACTCCATCACCTCATCTTTAACAATTGACTCTAACATCTTCCCAGCCACTGAGGTTAGGTTAACTGGTCTATAATATCCTTTCTGCTGCTTTCCTCTTTTGAGGAGTAACATTTGCAATTTTGCAGTCCTCTGGCACCATGCCAAGTTTTTGAAAGATAATTGCTAATGCTTCCACTATCTCCAACACTACCTCTTTCAGAACCCTAAGGTGCAGTTCATCTGGTCCGGGTGACTTAAGTAACTTGAAATCTTTCAGCTTTTTGAGCACCTTCTCCTTTGTAACAGTAACTGCACCCACTTCTCTTCCATCACACCCTTCAGCATCTGGCACACTGCTAGTGTCTTCCACAGAGAAGACTGATGCAAAGTATTCATTTAGTTCATCTTCCATTTCCTCGTCCCCCGTTATTATTACTCCAGCCTCAGTTTTTCAAGATCCACTCTCGATTTTCTTTTATTTTTTACATATTTGAAAAAGCATTTACAATCGACTTTGATTTTGTTTGCTAGCTTGCTTTCATATTTCGTATTTTCCCTTCTAATGATTCTTTTAATTGCTCTTTGTAGGTTTTTAAAAGCTTCCCAATCCTCTATCTTCCTGCTAATCTTTGCTTTGTTGTCTGCACTCTCTTTTGTCTTTACATTTGCTTTGACCTCCCTTGTCAGCCATTGTCATACTATTTTGTCATTTGAGTATTTCTTCATTTTTGGAATACATCTGTCCTGAACCTTCCTCATTTTTCCCAGAAACTCATGCTATTGTGGCTCTGCTGTCATCCCTGGCAGCAGCTCCTTCCAATTTATTTAGTTCAACTACTCTCTCATACCACTGCAATTTCCTTTACTCCATTGAAATACTGCTACCTCAGACTTTACTTTCCCCCTATCAAATTTCAAGTTGAACACAATTATATTGTGACCATTGGCTCCTTAGAGCTCTTTTACCTTATCTCTTTACTAATCATCTTCAGTTCATTAAATAACATCCCATCCAGTACAGCTGATCCCCTAGTAGGCTCAAGGACAAACTGCTCTAAAAAGCCATCTCATAGGCATTCAACAAATTCACTCTCTGGAGGTCCATCGCCAGCTTGATTTTCCTAATCGACATGCATGCATTACTATCATAACAGACAGACAGACATACTTTATTGATCCCGAGGGAAACTGGGTTTCATTACAGTCGCACCAACCAAGAATAGTGTAGAAATATAGCAATAGAAAACCATAAATAATTAAATAATAATAAGTAAATTATGCCAAGTGGAAATAAGTCCAGGACCAGTCTATTGGCTCAGGGTGTCTGACACTCCGAGGGAGGAGTTGTAAAGTTTGATGGCCACAGGCAGGAATGACTTCCAATGACACTCAGTGTTACATCTCGGTGGAAAGAGTCTCTGGCTGAATGTACTCCTGTGCCGAACCAGTACATTATGGAGTGGATGGGAGACATTGTTCAAGATGGCATGCAACTTGGACAGCATCCTCTTTTCAGACACCACCGTCAGAGAGTCTAGTTCCACCCCCACAACATCACTGGCCTTACGAATGAGTTTATTGATTCTGTTGGTGTCTGCTACCCTCAGCCTGCTACCCCAGCACACAACAGAAAACATGATGGCACTGGCCACCACAAACTTGTAGAACATCCTCAGCATCGTCCGGCAGATGTTAAAGGACCTCAGTCTACTCAGGAAATAGAGACAGCTCTGACCCTTCTTGTAGACAGCCTCAGTGTTCTTTGACCAGTCCAGTTTATTATCAATTCGTATCCCCAGGTATTTGTAATCCTTCACCATGTCCACACTGACCCCTTGGATGGAAACAGGGGTCACCAGTGCCTTAGCCCTCTTCAGGTCCACCACCAGCTCCTTAGTCTTTTTCACATTAAGCTGCAGATAATTATGCTCATGCCATGAGACAAAGTTTCCCACCGTAGCCCTGTAGTCCACCTCATCTCCCTTGCTGATGTATCCAATTATGGCAGAGACATCAGAAAACTTCTGAAGATGGCAAGACTCTGTGTTGTAGTTGAAGTCTGAGGTGTAGATGGTGAAGAGAAAGGGAGACAGGACAGTCCCCTGTGGAGCCCCAGCGCTGCTTTGCCCTTTTGACATGCCTTTTCTTTTTCCTGTTGTAATCTGTGGCCCACATCCCAGCTACTGTTATCTTCCCTTGTCAGATACGCTTGCCTAGCCCTGTCATCTAAGAACTCCTTCTTCTGTGGGACTTAACTATCCTGCACCTTATGAACAATTCCCAAAAACTTCAGACACCTCTGTTCTGTCAGCATCCCTGCCAGTAGCCTCCAATCCACATGGGCAAGCTCCTCCCTTTATTCCATTGCGATACTGATACATGTGACTTCTCCCTCTCAAAATGCAGTATGAATTCAGTCATATTATGATCACTGTCTCCTGTGGGTTCCTTTACATTAAAGCTCCCTAATAAGATTACACAACACCCAATCTAAGATAGCCTTTCTCTGAGTAGGCTTGAGCATGAACTGCTCTAAATAGCCATCTCATAGGCATTCAACAAATTCCCTCTCCTGTGATCCGATACCAACCTGATCTTCCCAATTCCCTTGAATATTGAAGTCCTCCATTACTAATGTGACATTATCATCATTACTTGCCTTTTCCAGATTCCCTTTGCAATCTCAACCCCACATCTTGGCTTCTATTTGGAGGCTTATAAATGATTTCCATAATAATTTTTTTACCTTTGTTGTTTCTTAACTCCACCCACAAATATTCAACATTCTCTGACCCTATGTCCCCTCTTTCTAAAGATGTAATTCCATCTCTTACCAACAGAGCCACACCACTGCCTATGCCTTCCTACCTGTCCTTTCAATACAAAGTATATCCTTTGATGTTAAACTCCCAGCTATGACCTTCTTTCAGCCATGACTCAGTGATGCCACAACATCATACCGACCAATCTGTGGTTGCATCATGAGTTCATCTGCCTTATTCCAAATGCTATGTGCATTTAAATACAGCATCGTCAGTCTTGCATTCTTCATCCTTATGAATTTCGCCTCTGTGATGCAACCTAATTCTTTGCTCTGTCTGCAGTTGTACCCATTCATTGGCTTGTCCTTTCTTACATTCATTTTACATATTACTTGTAAACCTGCTGGATCATCTTCAGCTCTATCATACCTGTTCTCATCCCCCTTCCATATTACTTTAAAACACTTCCAACAGCTCTAGCAAACAGTCTGGTAAAGATATTGGGCCCCCTTGGATTTAAGTGCAACCCTTCCCTTTTGTCTTGAAGCATATTGATTAGTTTTAAGGAGATAATAGCATGAATACCAAGCTGTAATCAATAAAGAGCATCCTGATATATGCATCTTTGCTGTCCAGATGTTCTGGGGTTAAGTGAAGAATCAATGAGATGGCATCTGCTGTGGACCTGTTGTGCTGGTAGGCAAAATGGAATGAATCCAAGTCACTTCTAAGAGAGGAATTGATTTGTTTCATCAATCTCTCAAAACACTTCATGTAAGTGTTACTGGACTATAGTCATTGAGACAGGTTACCATGTCCTCTTGGGCATTGGTATAATTGAAGCCAGCTTGAAGCAGGTGGGTACCTCAGACTGTCAAAATGAGAGGTTAAGGATCTCAGTGAATATTCCAGCCTGTTGGTCAACACAGGTCTGCAGTACTTGGCCATGTACCCCATCTGGGATGGATCTTTTCCTGGGTTCCTCCTCCTGAAGGATGGTCACACTTCGACCTCAGAGAGTAAAGTCACAGGGTTATTGGGGGATGTTGGAGTTGTTGATGTTTCTTCCATGTTTTGATGGTCAAAGCAAGAATCGAAGGCATTGAGATCATTTGGCACCTACATTGCTTGATTTCTCTTTGTAAGAGGTGATAGTATTCAAGCTGTTGAAAATCATTCAGCAGTTCAAGTTTAGTCCAGAAGTGCCACTTCACCCATGAGATGGCTTTTCAGAGATTGTACCTGGACCTCTTGTAACCTTCTTGGTCACCAGACTTGAATGCCTCTGATCTGTCCCTCAGCAGATTCCAGATCTCATGTTTCATCCAGGGTTTCTTTTTGGGGAAGACTCTGAGTGATTTTGTTGGGATACACTTGTCTACGATTGTTTTAATAAAGTCTGTGACAACCATGATGTATTCATTCAGATCCACAGATAAGTCCTTGAACATGGCCCAGTTCACTGAATCCAAGGAATCCCATTGCCACTCCTCTGAATCCAGCGACCACCTCTTTGCCATCCTGAACTCCGAGCCTTGCTCTTTATCCTTTGCTAGTATGTTGTTAGGAGAAGGACAGTCAAGTGATCCGATTTCCCAAAATGCGTTCTGGGCATGGAACTGTAGGTATTCATTATCTTAGTATAACAGCAGTCGAGTGTGTTGGGTCCTCTGGTGCTACAGGCTATATGCAGATGGTAATTTGGCAGGAATTTCTTCAAACAGGGTTATTGCAATCCTCAGTTATGATATGAAATGCGTTGGGTTTGATTCTTTTCCAGAGACGCTGCCTGGCCTGCTGAATTCCTCCAGCATTTTGTCCAAGTTGCTCTGGATTTCCAGCAACTACAGGAACTCTTGTGTTTTCTTTTAAGGCCTTTCATTTTTTGATTGGTATCAATGAAATCCCCCTCATTCTTCAAAATGACTGTGAATGCAGGCCAAGAGCTATCAAATGTTTTTCATAAGTTCACTCTGCAGCTACTGCAGTAAAAGCACGTGAACATGCTGCAGCACAGCGTTGGACAAAGGGGGTCAGGCCTCAGTTGTTCAGCAGCTTGCATCTTTTAAAAAAAACCCGATTGTAATGATGCACATTTCAAAAATAATATGCTGAAAATACAGGGGAATGGAAACCTGTTGGTCAATTCACACTTAAACACCGCCACAAGTCAGGACTGAGAATAGCATTGTGGAGGAAAACGTTTGAGGAAACTTGGTATGTCACCAAATGGGCCACTGCACAGGATCGGAAAAAGCTTCAGAAAGTTGTGAACTCAGTCTGTTCCATGCAAATCACACAAAATACCGGAGGAACTCAGCAGGCCAGGCAGCATCTGTCGAAAAGAGTACAGTCGACATTTTGGGCCGAAACCCTTCAGCAGGACCACTCCATCATGGGCATGAGCCTGGAGGGCAGCTTCAAAAGGTGATGCTTCATAAAGGCAGCACCTATCATTAAAGACCCCCCTCCCCAATCCAGGAAATGTCCTCTCCTCATTGCTACTATCAAGGAGGAGGTACAAGTGTCAAAGCCATGCACTCGACACTTTGGGAACAACTTCTTCCCCTCAGCTTTCAGATTTCTGAATGGATAGTGAACCCCTAAGTACTTTTTAAACATTGGTATTCATTGTATTATTTATTTAATTTATTTTTATATATACATGTTGTAATTGTTAGTTTTTTATTATGCATTGCTGCAGTAAAGCAGCAAATTCCACAACGTACGCCACTGATATCAAACCTGATTCTGAACATTTTAACCTTTTGCTGATTGACCCCGGTACTTTGTGGGTACAAAGTACAAAGTACAACCCCCACCTCTTTGCCATATAAGTCTGGATCAGCTCTGAGACCTGGCCCTCTCTATGTCCATCACATTTATATGTGTCAATCAATCTTTCAAGGAACTAATTAGATCTGGAATGGATTTACACAGCATAGCGGTGTAAACTGAACATTTAAAATATCAATGTTTAGTATATTTCACATCTTGGTGAAGTTTAAGATCATTGCTTTCTCTGCTTTAAGCTTGGGAGCGCAGGCGAGATCGGGTGCTGTTTATTGATGTCACTTTTGAATAAGCTGTATACAAACAAAACAAAATTGAAAAATTAACCTCCATTTTGGTATGAAAAAAATTGTTTCCAGATAAATAGTGGTTATGAACAGTTTAATGACAGTGAAACACAGACATTAATTTAGCATTAATGGCCTAGAAATTAATTTTGTAATTTAGAGTAATTTTATGTCTTTGACTAGATACTGATAGAGCTCTAGAAAATTATAAGGGTGCCAGGAAGGTGCTCAGGAGTGGAATTAGGAGAGCCAGAAAGGTCCATGAGAAGGCTTTGGTGAACAGGATTAAGGAAAACCCCAAAGCATTCTATAAGCTTGTGAAGAGCAAGAGGATGAGCCGGGTGAGAATAGGACTAATCAGGAGCGATAGGTGAAACATGTGCATGGAGCTGGAGGAGGTACTTAATGAATACTTTGCTTCAGTATTCACCAGTGAAAGGGACCTTGGCAATTGTGGGGATGACTTACAGTGGACTGAAATGCTTAAGTGTATAGACATTAAGAAAGACAATGTGCTGGAGCTTTTGAAAGGTATTAAGTTAGATAAATCACCAGGACCAGAAGAGATATACTTCAGGCTACTATGGGAAGCAAGTGAGGAGATTGCTGAGCCTCTGGCAATGATCTTTGTGCCATCAATAGGGGCGGGAGAAGTACCAGAGGATTGGAAGTTTGTAAATGTTGTTCCTTGTTCAAGAAATGGAGTAGAGATAACCCAAGAAATTATAGACCATTGAGTCTTACTTCAGTGGTGGGAAAATTGTTGGAGAAGATTCTAAGAGGCAGGATTTAGGAGCTTTTGGATAGATGTAATCTGATTAAGGATAGTCTGCATGGTTTTGTCAAGGACAGGTCTGATTGAATGAACCTGACTGAATTCTTTGAGGATGTACAAAACACATTGATGAAGGTAGAGCAGTGGATGTAGTGTATATGGATTTCAGTAAGGCATTTGATAAGGTTCCCCATGCAAGGCTCATTCAGAAAATAATGAGGCATGGGATCCAAGGAGACCTTGCTTTGTGGATCTAGAATTATCTTGCCCACAGAAGGTAAAGGGTGATTGTAGATGGTTTGTGCATGAAGGACGATGCCCAGTAGTGCTCCTTAGGGATCTGTTCTGGGACCTCTCCTCTTTGTGATTTTTATAAATGACCTGATGAGGAAGTAGGAGAGTGGGTTAGTAAGTTTGCTGATGACACAAAAGTTGCAGTTGTTGTGGACAGTCTGGAGCTTTGTCAGAGGTTATAGCCTCTGGCAACGTGGCAGATGGGGTTCAACCCAAATAAGTGTGAAGTGGTTCATTTCCGGAGGTCAAATTTGAAGACAGAATCTAATATTAATGGTAAGACTCTTGGTAGCATGGAGGATTAGAGAGATCTTGGGGTTCATGTCCATGGGACACTCAAAGCTGCTGCACAGGTTGACAGTGTTGTTAGAAAGTTATATGGTGTTTTGGCATTCATCAACCGTGGGATTGAGTTCAAGAGCCGTGAGGTAATGTTACAGATATATAAGACCTTACTTAGACCCCACTTGGAGTATTGTGTTCTGAACTGGTCATCTCACTGCAGCAAGGATGTGAATACTATAGAGAGAGTGCAGAAGAGATTTACAATGATATTGCCTGGATTGGGGAGCATAGGTTGAGTGAACTCAACCTTTTCTCCTTGGAGTGACGGAGGATGAGAGGTGACCTGGTAGAGGTGTATAAGATGATGAGAGGCATTGATCATGTGGATGGTCAGAGGCTTTTTTCCCAGGGCTGAAATGGCTAACATGAGGGGGCATAGTTTTAAAATGCTTGAAAGTAGATACAAGGGGGATGTCAGGGGTAAGTTTTTTACATACAGAGTGGTGGGTACATGGATTGCACTGCCAGTGAAGGTGGTAGAAGCGGATACAATAGGGTACTTTAAGAGACTTTTAGATAGGTACATGGAGCTCGGAAAAATAGAGGGCTATGTGGTAGGGAAATCTTAGGCAGTTTTTAGAGTAGGTTACATGGTCGACACAACATTGTGGGCCTGTAATGTGCTGTAGATTTTCTATGTTTCTATGTTTGTATTGTTCTGCTACCGCAGAACAACTAATGTCACTTCATAATAAACCCGATACTGATCCTGGTCGAAAGTAAAGCAGAAACACCGGGTTTTCGGTGATGTGGAATACACTAGGCTTGGGTTCTGCTTGTTTATAGCATTTTGTACACTGCTGGATGTGTGCACCACTGAACGTGTACACCGCCAGATTTGCGAACTGCTGGAGAATGTGGTTAAGAGAGATAATACAATAGACATAATGGAATTGTGGGGTGGATTTGATGGCCTGAATGACCCAATTCTGCTTCTACATCTTATGTTCTTATAGATATTGGGGAGTCTTCAGCACAGACTTCAGACCCCAAAGATTTGGTTGGAATCAGCTCAAATGTAAGCCAGAAGATTCAGTTTGTTCCCCCTCAATAATGCTGAAGACTGGCTGGGGGAAGATTGATAGAAGCTGCTAGGCTGGGCAGCTGGAGAAAGATTCTTCCTGGAACTTCAATGATGCACTCATCAAAGATGCAAGAGAGCAGTGGTGAGGCTGGGCACTGTAGACTTTGTAGAAGTGAAGTTGAAACTTTGTAAAGAAGAAAGCCTTTGTAATGTTGTTTATGGTGATAAATAGGAAAGATTCAGAATCAATTGGCCAGTTCAAAAGTGGACATCCATTGGTCCATCAGCGGCAGTTATCATCGCTTTATTTGGACTAATGAAGGGCTTTGGCCTGAAATGTCATCTGTTAATTCCCTTCCAGAGATACTGGCTGACCTGCTACATTTGTGTATGTTTCTCTGCACTCTCCTGTAGCCAATAAAGAGGCCACTGAATGCTTCTAGCCTTTTGTAGCCCATCCACTTCAAGGTTCAATATGTTGTATGTTCAGAGATGCTCTTCTGCACATCACTTTTGTAATGAACGGTTATTTGAGTTGCTGTCGTTTTCCTGTGAGCTTAAACCAGTCTGGCCATTCTCTTCGGATCTCTCTCACTAACAAGGCAGTTTTCACCAACAGAACTGTGCTCACTGGCTTTTTTTGTTGTTTGCACCATCTTCCATAAACTCTACAGACTGTTGTGTGTGAAAATCACAGGAGATCAGCTGTTTCTGAGATACTCAACCCACCACAACTGACACCAACAATCACTCCATGCTCAGCCACTTTGATTACAATTTTTATCCATTCTGATGTTTGGTCTAAACAACAACTGAATCTCTTGACCATAAGTTATGTATAGACCCCCAAACAGATGTAAGAATGTGGTCTACAAATTACAATGGGAGATAAAAAATGCACACCCAAAGAGCAATGTTACAATAGACACCGGAGATTTCAATATGCAGTTAAATTGGGAAAATCAGGTTGGTGCTGAATTCCAGGAGGGGATATTTCTACAGTGACTGTGAGATAGCTTTTCAGAGCAACTCCAGTTAATTCTGGATTACATGTTGTGCAATGAACCAGAATTGATTAGAATAGTTAGGGGCAAATGATCAGAATATGATTGAATTCACCCTGAAATTTAAGAAGGAGAGTTAAAGTCAGATGTATCAGTACTACAGTGGAGTAAAGAGAACTACAGAGGCATGAAAGAGGAATTGGCGAGAATTTATCGGAAAACAGCACTGGCAGGGGTGATGGCAGAGCAGCAATAGTTGGAACTTTTGGAAGCAATCGGAAGGCTCAAGATACTGTACATACATCCCAAAGAGGAAGAAGTATTCTAAGATGACACAACCATGGCTAACAAGAGAAGTAGAAATCAACATAAAAGCCAAAGAGAGGGCATATAATGCAGAAAAAATATTCAGAAGTTAGAAGGTAAAAGCTTTTAAATACCAACAGAGGCAACTTAAAAAAAAGATATTAAGAAGGAAAAGATGGATAATGACAGTAAGCTAGTCAATAATATTAAAGAGGATACCAACAGTTTCTTCAGCTACATAAAGTGTAAAAGAGAAGCGAGAGTGGATATTGGATCTCTGGAATACGATGCTGGAGAGGTAGTAATGGAGGACAAGGAAATAACGGATGAACTGAATATGTTTTTTGCATCAGTCTTCACTGTGGAAGACACTAGCAACATGTCAGAAGGTCCAGGGTGTCGGGGGCAGAAGTGTGTAAAAGGGCTTTTACTTGGGAGAAAAGTCTTAAGGTAGATAAGTCACCTGGTTAAAATGGTGTACACTCTGGGGTTCTGAATGAGGTGGCTGAAGAGATTGTGGAGGCATTAGTAATGATATTTACAAGAATCAACTGATTCTGGCATGGTTCTGGAGGAATGGAAAATTGCAAATGTCACTCCACTCTTCAAGAAGGGAGAGAGGCAGAAGAAATGAAATTATAGGCCAATTAGTCTGACCTCAGTGGTTGGGAAGACGCTGGAATTGATTGTTAAGCATGTGGTTTCAGGGTACTTGGAGGCACATGATAAAATAGGTTGTAGTGAGCATAGTTTCTTCAAAGGAAAATCTAGCCTGACAAATCTTTTGGAGTTCTTTGAAGAAATAACAAGCAGGATAGACCAAGGAGAATAGGTTGATGTTGTGTACTTGGATTCACAGAAGACCTTTGACAAGGTGCCACACATGAGGATGCTTAATAGTTCATATTCATGGTATTGCAGGAAATATATTAGCATGGATAAAGCAGTGGTTGATAGGCAGGAGCCAAAGAGTGGGAATAAAGGGAGCCTTTTCTGGTTAGCTATTGGTGAAGTGGTGTTGCACAGGAGCCTGTGTTGCGTCTGCTTCTTTTTACATTATATATCAGTGTTTGACACAGCTTTGTGGACCAAAAGGCCTGTATTGTGCTGTAGGTTTTCTACGTTTTCTATGACTTGAATGATGGAGTTGAAGACTTTGTGGCAAAGTTTGTGGATGATATGAAGATTGGTGGAGGGACAGGTAGTTTTGAGGAACTAGAGAGGTTACAGAAGGACTTAGACAGATTAGGCGAATGGGCAAAGAAATGGAAGATGTAATATTGTGTGAGGAAGTGTATGGTCATGCACTTTGAAAGAAAAAATGAATAGAACATTTTCAAAATGGAGAGAAAATTAAAAAATCTGAAGTATAAAAGGGCTTGCGAGTCCTTATGCAGGATTCCCTAAAGGTTAATTTGAAGGTTCTGTCAGTGGTGAGGAAGGCAAATATGATGTTGGCATTTATTTCAAGAGGACTAGAATATAAAAGCAAGGATATAATGCGGAGGCTTTAAAAGCACTGGTGAGACCTCATTTGGGGTATTGTGAGCAGTTATCAGACCCTTGTCTAAGGGATGTGCTGAGATTGGAGAGTGTTCAAAGGATTCTGGGATTGAAAGGCATCATTTGAAGAGCATTTAATGGTTTTGGGCCTCTACTTACTGGAATTCAGAGGAATGAGGGCTGATCACTGAAACATATCGAATGTCTAATGGTCTTGAGAAAGTGGATGTGGAGAGGATGTTTCCTTTGGTGGGGGAGTCTAAGGCCAGAGGACACAGCCTCAGAATAAAGGGGCATTCTTTTAGAATGGAGATGAGGAGGAATTTCTTTAGCCGGGGAGTGGTAACTCTGTGGAATTCATTGCCACAGATGACTGTGGATGCCAGGCTATTGGGTATATTTAAGGCAGAGGTTGATAGATTCTTGATTGGTGAAGGTGTGAAGGGATACGGGGAGAAAGCGGAAGATTGGAGCTGAGAGGAAAAATGGATCAGCCTCGATGAAATGGCAGAGTAGACTCGATGGGCCAAATGGCCTAATTCTGCTCCAATATTTTATGGTGTTATGTCTGCATGCTTCTATGTAGTGAGTTGCAACTATGTGATTTGCTGATTAGATACTTGCATTAGTGAGCTCCGAGTGTAAATTTCCAGCATCTGCAAAACTTCTTGTGTTTGGGATTCATCAGGATTTGTCACAACTTATCTGTCAGTTGAGGTACCTCTGAATGAGGTACTAACTCATTGAAGCTGAGATGCCAGTATGCAGTGGAACCAATTAAGCGATCACACAAACATGGCTATGAGCTCTGTACTGCAGTGAATTGAGTGAATAGTTCAACAATTCACGGGATGAAGACATTGTATATAGGTTTTCATTGATTCTACTCTATTCCTTTGCTTTATTTTCAGATTTATTTTATTTTTACGGGTCCTTCTGGCCCACTGAGCCACAATTCCCAGCAACCTACCCATTTAACCTGCCTACTCACAGGACAATCTACAATGACTAATTAACCTGCTAACTGTGCGATGAAGCTGGAGCACCTGGAGAAAACAAGGTTCCGCATGGAAGGTTAGTTAGGAAGGTTCAATCGTTAGGTATAATATTGAAGTAGTAAAATGGATTCAACAGTGGCTGGATGGGAGATGCCAGAGAGTAGTGGTGGATAACTGTTTGTCAGGTTGGAGGCCGGTGACTAGTGGTGTGCCTCAGGGATCTGTACTGGGTCCAATGTTGTTTGTCATATACATTAATGAGCTGGATGATGGGGTGGTGAATTGGATTAGTAAGTATGCAGATGATACTAAGGTAGGTGGCGTAGTGGATAATGAAGTAGGTTTTCAAAGCTTGCAGAGAGATTTAGGCCAGTTAGAAGAGTGGGCTGAATGACGGCAGGTGGAGTTTAATGCTGATAAGTGTGAGGTGCTACATTTTGGTAGGAATAATCCAAATAGGACATACATGGTAAATGGTAGGGCGTTGAGGAATGCAGTAGAACAGAGTGATCTAGGAATAATGGTGCGTAGTTCCCTGAAGGTGGAATCTCATGTGGATAGGGTGGTGAAGAAAGCTTTTGTTATGCTGGCCTTTATAAATCAGAGCATTGAGTATAGGAGTTGGGATGTAATGTTAAAATTGTACAAGGCATTGGTAAGGCTGAATTTGGAGTATTGTGTGCAGTTCTGGGACCAAATTATAAGAAAGATATCAACAAAATAGAGAGTACAGAGAAGATTTACTAGAATGTTACCTGGGTTTCAGCACCTAAGTTACAGGGAAAGGCTGAACAAGTTAGTTCTTCATTCTTTGGAGCGTAGAAGGTTGAGGGGGGACTTGATAGAGGTATTTAAAATTATGAGGGGGATAGATAGAGTTGACGTGGACAGGCTTTTTCCATTGAGAGTAGGGGAGATTCAAACTAGAGGACATGTTTTGAGAGTTAGGGGGCAAAAGTTTAAGGGTAACACGAGGTGGAATTTCTTTACTCTGAGCTGCGTGGAACGAGCTTCCAGTAGAAGCGGTAGAGGCAGGTTCGGTATTGTTATTTAAAGTAAAATTGGATAGGTATATGGACAGGAAAGGAATGGAGGGTTACGGGCTGAGTGCAGGTCAGTGGGACTAGGTGAGAGTAAGCATTCGGCACAGACTAGAAGGGCTGGGATGGCCTGTTTCCGTGCTGTAATTGTTATATGGTTATATTATATGTTTAAAACCCTTGCCGTTGTGTACAGGAAGTAACATTAAACCATCTTGAATCCTGAATCCAGATGCATTGTTAGACCATGTGTAATGGAGTAGATCGATAAGATTGAAAAGCTAAGTGTAAACTCAGCACTGGCCAAGGCCAGGATTCAAGCGTCAAGACCAAAGTGGATATTAAAAGCTTTTTCAAGTATGTAAAAAATAAAAGAGAGATTAAAGTGGATATCGGACTGCTAGAAAATGAGGCTGGAGAAATATTAGTGGGAGACAAGGATATGGCAGAAGAACTAAATG
Organism: Hypanus sabinus; assembly: GCF_030144855.1. Lineage (NCBI taxonomy): Eukaryota > Metazoa > Chordata > Chondrichthyes > Myliobatiformes > Dasyatidae > Hypanus > Hypanus sabinus. The sequence goes on from NC_082713.1 coordinate 3,137,844, forward strand.
AGAATTTTGCATCTGTCTTCACCATGGAAGACACTAGCAGCCTGTCAGATGTTGAAGGGTGCGAGTGAAGAGAAGTGGGTGCAGTCACTAATACAGGAGAGAAGATACTCAAAAAGCTGAAAGACCTCAGGGTATTTAAGTCACCAAAACCAGATGAACTGCACCCTAGGGTTCTGAAAGAGGTAGCAGTAGAGATTGTGGTGGCATTATCAATGATCTTTCAAAAAAAAATCATTTGATTCTGGCATGGTGCCAGAGGACTGTTTGGCTGTTTACCAACGATGCTGCTGTCTCTCTGAGTTCCTCCACCATTTTGATGCTCTGGAACTTGTCAGAGAATTTTACTGAAATTACGCAATGGATACAAAGAGTCTTGAGAATTAGAGCAACCCTGTGATAAACAAAAACTTTGCAGCAGTCGATTGTATTGGCTGCAGCCAAGCCCGGCCCCGAGCCACAGGAATGATTGACAGCAGGGTGGGTGGTTCTGGATCCGGGGGAAAGCTCTGATCGACGAGAGGAGGGAGAGTGGCTGTACAACGTTGCATTCAGTATGCCTGTAGATTCCAGCTGTGTGGCACGCGGCCTGAATGCAGTGCACCAGTGCGTTTATTTAATTAATTTATTAATTAAGTGATACAGTGTGGAGTAGGCCGTTTGAGCCCCAGCAACCCAAAACACCTGACTTAACCCTAATTTGATCACTGGACAATTTACAAAGACCAATGAACATCCTTTCTTTGCATTAAGGGAGGAAACCAAAGCACCCAGAGACAACCCATGCATTCCCCATTTCGAGCTGTAATAGCATCCTGCTAACTGGAGTTAGCAGAATAGTCAAGAATAAAGGATTAACTTATTTGCATGTATTAGGAATTTTATGTGGTCTATTTGTGTGACATGCAACAAAACCAACATTTAACAGTGATAAAGAATAAAAGATGTATAAAAGATAATCTTAGAAGTTAAAGCACAGATATTCAAGATTCAAGATTGCTTAATGTCATTTTCAGTAAATGAGTGTAAAGAGAGAACAAAATAATTGTTAACACAAGAGATTCTGGAGATGCTGGAAATTCAGAGAAACACACATAAAATTCTGGAGGAACTCAATAGGTCAGGCAGCATCTATGGAGAGGAATAAACATTAAGATTACAGGCCAAGACCCTTCATGGGGATCGGAAAGGAAGGGGGGAAATGCCAGAATAAAAACACGGGGGCAGGCAAAGGAGAACAAGCTAGACCATGATAGGTGAGGCCAAGTGAGTGGGAAAGGTAAAGGACTGGAGAGGAGGGAATCTGATAGGAGAGAAGAGTAGACCTTGGGAGAAAGGGAAGAAGGAGGGTACCCAGAGAGGTGATAGGTAGGTGAGGAGAAGAAGTGAGAGGCCGGAATGAGGAATAGAAGATGAGGGAAGAGGGGAGGAAAAAAATTACCTGGAGGAGAAATCAAACCTCATGCCATCAGGTTGGAGGCGACCTAGATGAAATATGAGGTGTTTCTCCTCCACCTGAGAGTGGCCTCATCATGACAGAAGAAGAGGCTATGGATTGACATGTCAGAACAGGAACAGGAAAAGGAAATGAAAGGGTTGGCCACCAGGAAATTCTGATTTTGGCAGATGGAATGGAGGTGCTTGACAAAACAATTCCCCCAATTTACGACAGGTCTCACCATCAAAGTTTCAAAAGTTCATTTATGATCGAAGTGTGTATGCAGTATACATCTCTGAGATTTGTTTTCTTTAGATAGCCTCAAAACAAAGAAAACCATGGAGATTGTTCAAAATGAAAACGTCAAAGCACCCCACTGCACAACAAAACTAATTTAATGCAACAGGAGCATCGACCAGCAAACCACCCCCACCTCCAGCTGCACTAAAAGAAAATAAAAAATGCAACAAAAGAATATCAACCCCCAAATCCCCTCCCTTGCACAAAAACAAAACACAGCAAAAAAGCATTGATTCCCAAATCCCCTCCCTTGCACAAAAAAAACCTAATGAACGCAGCAAAAGAACGTTGACACCCAATTCCCCTCCCTTGCACAAAAAGCACAACACAACACCCCTCCCAGAGGGAACTAGTGAAAACACAGAACATAAAAACCATGAAAGGGAAATGTAGAGGAGGCCACATCGGGAACACCAGGTACAATAGACAGCCCCAGCAGATCTGCAAGTGAAGCATTGCCTCACCAGGAAGGACTGTCAGAGGCTCTGAACGGAGGTGAGGGATGAGGTGAATGTAGCATTTTGTTTGCTTGCTAGGATATGTGCCATGAGGAATATTAGTGGGCAGCAATGAATGGATAGGGGAATTACAGAGGAAGTCCCTACAGAAAGCAAAGAGTAGTGTCTGGGGGATATAAAGATGTGCTTGATGGGAGGATCCCATTGAAAATGGTGGAAGCTGTGGAGAATGTGTTGGATGTGGAGGCTCATGGGGTGGGGACAAGAGGAACTTCATTCCCATTAAAGCCATAAGACATAGGAGCAGAATTATACTTGAAAAAGCTTTTACTATCCACTTTGATATAATTTGCTAACATGCTTTCCTATTTAATTTTTTTTCTCCTAATGATTCTTCTAGTTACTTCCCGTAGGTTTTTAAAACCTTCCCAATCTTCTGTCTTCCCACTAATTTTTGCTTTGTGGTATGCCCTCTCTTTTGCTTTTACATTAGTTTTGACTTCCCTTGTCAGCCACAGTTTTGCTATTTGAGTATTTCTTTGTTTCTGGAATACATCTATCCTGCATCTTCAGAAACTCACACCATTGCTGCTCTGCTGTCATGGCTACTAGCCTCTAATTCCAACTTGCTTTGGCTAACTCCTTTCTCAAACCACTGTAATGTCCGTTACTACAAATGTTTGTACACCAAAATACTGCTAAGTCAGACTTACGCTCGACCGAGCACCTACGCTCAGTCCGCCAGAGAAACCGTTTCGCTGAACACCTACGCTCGGTCCGCAAGAGAAAGCAGGATCTCCCAGTGGCCACACATTTTAATTCCATGTCCCATTCCCATTCTGATATGTCTATCCATGGCCTCCTCTACTGTCAAGATGAATCCAAACTCAGGTTGGAGGAACAACACCTTATATACCGGCTGGGTAGCCTCCAACCTGATGGCATGAACCTTGACTTCTCTAACTTCCATTAATTCCCCTCCTCCCCTTCTTACCCCATCCCTGACATACTTAGTTGTTTTACTTGCTCTCTCTTTCTGCCCATCACTCTGCCTGTTCTCCATCTCCCTCTGGTGCTCCCCCCACTTTCATTCTCCCGAGGCCTCTCGTCCCATGATCCTTTCCCTTCTCCAGCTCTGTATCATTTTCACCAATCACCTTTCCAGCTCTTAGCTTCATCCCATCCCCTCCGGTCTACTCCTATCATTTCACATTTCCCCCTTCCCCCACTACTTTCTAATCTCTTACTATCTTTCCTTTCGGTTAGTCCTGACGAAGGGTCTCGGCCTGAAACGTCAACAGTGCTTCTCCCTATAGATGCTGCCCGGCCTGCTGAATTCCACCAGCATTTTGTCTGTGTTGTAAGTCAGACTTTACTTTCTTCCTATCAAATTTCAATTTGAACTCAGTTATTTTGTAATCACTGTCTCTTAATTATTCCTTTACCTTAAGTTCTCTAAACACCTCCAGTTCATTACATAACACCCAATCCAGTATAGCTGATCCCCTAGTAGGCTCAATGACAGACTGCTCTAAAAAGCCATCTCATTGGTATTCAACAAATTCACTCTCTTGAGATTCATTAACAATCTGAATTTCCCAATTTACTTGCATGTTAAAATCTCCCATGACTGTAAAAACATTCCCTTTAGAGATGCATTTCCTGTTTCCCAGCTACTATGTTCCACACCTCAGCTACTATTTGGAAGCCTGCATATAACTGCCATCAGTGTCCTTTCACCTCTTACAGATTCTATACTCAATGCACAAGGATTCAACATCTTCCAATCTTATGTCACATCTTTCTAATGATCTGATGCTATTCTTTACCAGCGGAGCCATGCCACCCACTCTACCTACCTTCTTATACCTCCAATGCAATGTGCAACTGGGACATTCAGCTCCTAACTACAACCATCCTTCAGCCACGATTCAGTGATGGCCACAACATCATACCCAAAAATCTGTAAAAGCGCAACGAGATCATCCATCTTATTTCTTATACTCTGTGCATTGAGATACTGTATAACACTTTGACTACTGTATTTGCTACCCTTTTTGATTTGCATCCTTACTCCACAGATACTCATCCTGCTGGCTGCAATTTTGCCTGCTCTTCCTGACAGCCTGACTGCATGCTATCTTTGTTTTTTTACTATCTGTCCTTCCCTGAGTCCATTCACTCTGGTTCCCAATCCCCACCAAATTAGTTTAAACTCCCCCCAACAGCTCTAATCAACTTGCCTATGAGAATATTAAATCCCCCTCTGGTTCAGATGCAACCCGTCTCTGTGGAACAGGTCATACCTCCCCCAGAAGGGATCCCAATGATCTAAGAGCCTGAAGCCCTGCCCCTGCACCAGCTTCTCAGCCACACATTTATCTGTTAATTCATTCTGTTTCTACTCTCACTGGTGCATGGCACAGGTAACAGTCCAGAAATTACTACCCTGGAGGACCTGCTTCTCTGTCTAGCTCTCTAAACTCTCTCCAGGACCTTTTTGCTTTTCCTGCCTACGTCATTGGTATCAATATGTACCAAGACATCTGACTGCTCTCCCTCCCCCTCCAAATGATGGACGCAATCCAAGATATCCCTGAACCTGGGAGGCAAAATACTATATGGGTGTTCAATTCACATCCACAGTATCACTGCTGCTCCTCTGACTTGAGTCCCCTACCACTCCTGCTCACCGCTACTCCACCTTTACCTTCTGCACCATGGACCAATAACCTGGCCTCCATGGCATTCTCCTAGGAGGTCATCCCCCACACCAGTATCTAAAATGGTATTCTTATTATTGAGAGGAATGGCCACAGGGGTGTGCTGCGCTAACTGCCTATTCACCTTCCCATTCCTTCTCCCGACAGTCACCAGCTACTCACCTCCTGCAACTTAGGAGTGACTACTTCCCCGTAACTCTGTTTGATGATCTCCTCACTCTCTGGTATGAGCTGAAGGTCATTCAGTTGCTGCTCCAGATCCCTAACTCAGTTTTCTAGGAGCTGCAGCTGGATGCACTTCACACACTTGTAGTTCCCTGGAGAGTGGACACAGTAAGAAAAAAAGAAACTTAACAGTGTTACGCAGTTGCAGCGATAGATCACAAATGAGTCAGGTTTTAATGTTAAAACCATTATCTTTATCAGTATCTACTCAAAATATAGAAACTTAAACAAAATAAACAAAAGTTAACAGTGTTATACTTATTTTTGTGTGTATATGTAGCTCCCAAACTATCAGGCTTAGGAACAATTCTTTAAGTCTTAAGGTTCAGATGGCAAAGTAGAAAAGTCCAGTAATCCACAGAATAAATGAGTGAGGGGAAAGATTTATAGAGAGAAGGCGGTTATGGAGAATTCCACAGATTCCATGCTGGGCAAACTGAATAGCAGTGGTTGAAAATCTTATCTATCAAGTTATTCCAAAATTCACATCAAAATATCACCAGCTGATAACCACGAAATATCCTTTCTTCAAAGTCAGTGGTCCCCAACCACCGGGCCGTGGCCCAGTGGTTAGGGACCACTGTTCTAAGTGGTTACCACATAACACACCTGAATCCAGGTAAGGACTAACAACAGTTGTCCCACAGGATACTCCAACAGAATCCACGTATGGATTATACGAAGTGACAGTCACACATCCAATGCAAGGTGTACCATTGATCAATCTTTTGGGCATGGGAAAGTAACAGACTTTACCCATTTTAAACAAGCTCCTACTAGCAACTTGCAGTCCAAAGCCTGTGTGTGTGTGTCTCTCTCTTTCTCCTTTCTTTCTTTCTGAGTCTCAGCGGTCCATCGCAGCTTGTTTACTGATATCACAGTCCTGCCTCATCCAAGTGTCCCTTAAAGTGACAGTCCACAGTGAATGAAACCTGTGCTCATGTAACACCTCCCCACAAAAAAGGAAAATTTTGATCTGTAAGAGCAAAATTTTAACTGCAAACTACAATATGTGTAACAATACATGTATGGTTAACATATAGCATACTACAGATTAATACAACATACTGCAGAAATGTATGTAACACTTGGGGCTATTGGCATGTGTTTGTCTAGGGGAAAAGCTGTCCACACACCCAGAACGTGTGTCCTGTTTGCACAGACGTGGTGAAATGCACACTGGAACAAACTCGCACATACAATATCAGACAGCACACAATGTATGTTTTCCGGATTACACTTTATAAATCTTACTAGAACTAGGTAATTAATAGCAATCATAATATAAGAAGAAAGAAAAAGGTGCCAAAACTTATCAAAATTCAAGCACAACCACTGGAGCTCAATTATTGAAGCCTTCCGTTCTCATTCGATCTTCTCTGACCTCCTCGACCCGCCGCCCGGGACCAACCTCAGTGGTCAACCAGAGCAAATCCAGCACGTCCTTCCTCTTCGTTTCTCCTCCCGAAAAACCGCCACTCACTCCAGGTTCCCACACATACAGACAGAACAACATCACTTCCATTGGTTAGTTCTTCCGTTATCAATAATTATAATCCAAACATTTCAACTAAACAGAGCATTACCTCATCAGATACACGCACTGAAGCCATTTAATTATAATGCTACAGAGAAGCCATTTTATAGATGCAGTTAACAGTTAACATTACAGTAAATAATCTGAGAACCCTACATGTATACTCCACTATTCAAAATGCATTACAAGTCTAACATCTGGAAAGACAATCAGCAATTACAAGGGGTGATTGATAAGTTCATGGCCTAAGGTAGAAGGAGTCAATTTTAGAAAACCTAGCACATTTATTTTTCCTACATTTACACACTTAGTCCAGTGGTCATGGAGCATGCAGATCCCTTCTTTGTAGAAATTGGCATCTTGGACCTCCAGAAATGGTCCACAGCATGAGGTGATTGATAAATTAGTGGCCTAAGGTAGAAGGAAATGTTATTAACTTCAAACTTTCTGCATTTTCACTCAAAGAGTTGAACTGCACGTGCATGTACAAGAGCTATATAGCTCACCTCCTTCTACCTTAGGCCACAAACTTATCAATCACCCCTGCTGTGTACTAACTGGAGGTCCAAGATGCTCTTGTTACATGCATGTGCAGTTCAACTCTGAGTGAAAATGCAGAAAGTTTGAAGTTAATACCTCATCTACTTCTACCTTAGGCCATGAGTGTATCAATCACCTCTGCTGTGGACCACTTTCTCAAAGACTGGATCCATATACTCTACAACTGCTGGATTAAGTGTGTACATGTAGGAGGGGACTATGTTGAAAAATAAATGTGCTAGATTTTCTAAAATTGACTCATTCTACCTTAGGCCACGAACTTATCAATCACCCCTCGTATGTTATCCTTGCCTTTAATGTGAATTATCATAATATCATACTCCTGTAAAATCAAACACTATTGTTGAATTGGAGTCTCCTTAGCCACTTTCCTTAAGGTAAGTCACAGTGGCATGTCCAAGTTCACTCTTAGCTAAATTAACTGTAAAACTGGCCTTTGAGAGCCTGTCAAACAGCTTTTCCACCATAGAGATATGCATTTCCCATGTGTCATTCCCCGTGACTATATCATCAATATATACATCCGTGTGTTTTAACCCTTGAATTACAGAATTAATCATCCTCTGGAATGTTCCTGGAGCATTTTTCATTCCAAATGGCAAGACATTGTATTCATATAACCCAGAAGGTGTTACAAATGCAGAAATTTCTCTAAGTCTATCCGTTGATGACATATGCCAATATCCTTTCAACAGATCAATCTTTGTAAAAAACTTAGCTTTCCCAACCTTATCTACACAGTCAACCACTCTGGGATAGGATAAGCATCTGTTTTTGTTATAGCATTCACTTTCTGTAACCAGTACAAAACTTGATACTACCATCTGGTTTAGGTACCATAACACAAGATGAGACCCAATCTGAAGCAGAACGCTTAATAATACATTTCCCAATATATACTCAATTTCTTGTTCAGCAAGTTTACATTTTTCAATATTCATAAAATATGGATGTTGTTTAATAGGCTTGGCATCACCCACATCTACATCATGTAAGGCCACTGTGGTTCTTTTTGGGACATCAGGAAATAAATCCTTAAATTTCATGATCAATTGCTTCATCTGCTGCTGCTGCTGTGGCTGTAAATGAGCCAATTTCTCATCAAGATTTTCTAGAACAGTTGAATTTGTCAGTCTGGCTGAAATAATGTTTGGTTTAAAATAAACCTCAGATGAATCTGCTGCTATGTTCCCAGCAAGGTCGGACTCATTGTTATTGACAACAATGGTCACAGCTGCTGGTTGCTTTTCATAATATGGTTTAAACATGTTTATATGACAAAGCTGTGTTGACCTTCGTTTATCTGGTATTTTGTATCCACATCAGCGACTCTAGACACAATCTCACAAGGACCATGGAACTTTGCTTGCAAAGGGTTGGCTTGCATGGGAAACAACACCAACACTTTATCTCCCACCTGGAATGACCCCATTCTAGCTTGTTCATCATACCAAGTTTTCATTCTTTCCTGGGCTGATTTAAAATTTTCCCTTGCTAAGTTGCAAGCTCTTTGCAATCTGTTCTTGAATTTTAAAACATAGTCTAGCAAATTAATATGCAGGTTATTGTTAACCCACTGTTCCTTTAATAATGCCAAAGGCCCTCGGACCTGGAGTCCAAACACAATTTCAAAGGGACTAAAGGCTCGGGACTCTTGCACTGATTCCCTTACTGCAAATAAAAGCAAGTGAACTCCCTCATCTCAATCCATAAGACCATAAGACAAAGGAGCAGAAGTCAGCCATTCCGCCCATCGAGTCTGCTCCGCCATTTCATCATGAGCTGATCCAATCTTCCCTTTAGTCCCATTCCCCCGCCTTCTCACCATAAACTTTTATGCCCTGACTACTTAGATACCCATTAATCTCTGCCTTAAATACACCCAGTGACTTGACCTCCACTGCCCTCGTGGCAACAAATTCCATAGATTCACCACCCTTTGGCTAATTTTTTTTTCTCATCTCTGTTCTGAATGGGCACCCTGCAATCCTCAAGTCATGTCCTCTCATGCTAGACAACTTTGCCACATCCACTCTCTCCTTGCCTTTCAACATTCAAAATGTTTCTATGAGTACAGTCCAAGAGTGGTCAAACGTTCCTCATATGTTAACCCTCTCATTCCTGGAATCATTCTAGTGAATCTTTTCTGAACCTTCTCCAATGTCAGCACATCCTTTCTTAAATAAGGAGCCCAAAACTGCACACAGTATTCCAAGTGAGGTCTTACCAGTGCCTTATAGAGCCTCAGCATCACATCCCTGCTCTTATACTCTATTCATCTAGAAATGAATGCCAACATTGCATTCGCCTTCTTCACCACTGACTCAACCTGGAGGTTAACCTTAAAGGTATCCTGCACGAGGACTCCCAAGTCCCGTTGCATCTCAGAACTTTGAATTCTCTCTGCATTTAAATAATAGTCTGCCCATTTATTTCTTCTACTAAAGTGCATGACCGTACACTTTCCGACATCGTAATTCATTTGCCATTTCTTTGCCCATTCCCCCAATCTATCCCAGTCTCTCTGCAGACTCTCTGTTTCCTCAGCACTACTGGCCCCTCCATCTATCTTTGTATCATCAGCAAACTTAGCCACAAAACCATCTATTCCATTGATCTATGTACATTGTTGATATACAATGTAAAAAGAAACGGACCCAACACAGATCCCTGTGGAACACCACTGGTAACTGGCAGCCAACCAGACTGGGATCCCTTTATTCCCACTGTCTGTTTCCTGCCAATTAACCAATGCTCTATCCACATATGTAACGTTCCCGTAATTCCATGGGCTCTTATCTTGTTTAGCAGCCTCATGTGTGGCACCTTGTCAAAAGCCTTCTGAAAATCCAAATACACAACATCCACTGCATCTCCCTTGTCTAGTCTACTTGTAATTTCCTCAAAAAATTGCATTAGGTTTGTCAGGCAGGATTTTCAATAAGGAAACCATGCTGAGTTCTGCCTATCATGTCATATGCCTCCAGGTACTCTGTAACCTCATCCTTGACAATTGACTCCAACAACTTCCCAACCACCGATGTCAAGCTAACAGGTCTATAATTTCCTTTTTGCTTCCTTGCCCACTTCTTAAATAGCGGAGTGACATTTGCAACCTTCCAGTCCTCCGGAACTAGGCCAGAATCTATCGACTTTTTAAAGATCATTTGCTAATGCCTCCGCAATCTCCACTGCTACTTCCTTCAGAACATGAGGGTGCATTCCATCTGGTCTGGGAGATTTATCTACCCTTAGACTATTCAGCTTCCTGAGTACTTTCTCTGTTGTAATTGTGACTGCGCATATTTCTCTTCCCTGACACCCTTGAATGTCTGGTATATTGCTGATGTCTTCCTCAGTGAAGACTGATGCAAAATACTCATTCAGTTCCTCCGCCATCTCCTTATCTCCCATTACAATTTCTCCAGCATCATTTTCTATCAGTCCTATATCTACTCTCACCTGTCTTTTACTCTTTATATACTTGAAAAAGCATTTAGTATCCTCTTTGATATTATTTGCTAGCTTCCTTTCATAGTTCATCTTTTCCCTCTTAATGACCTTCTTAGTTTCCTTTTGTAAGCTTTTAAAAACTTCCCAATCCTCTGTCTTCCCACTAATTTTTTGCTTCCTTGTATGCCCACTGCTTTGCTTTTACTTTGGCTTTGACTTCTCTTGTCAGCCACAGTTGCATCCTTTTTCCATTCAAAAATTTCTTCTTTGGAATATATCTGTCTTGCACCTTCCTCACTTCTCACATAAACTCCAGCCACTGCTGTTCTGCCGTCCTTCCCGCTAGTGTCCCTTTCCAGTCAACCTTGGCCAGTTCCTCTCTCATGCCACTGTAATTTTCTTTACTCCACTGAAATACTGACACATTGGATTTCAGCTTCTCTTTCTCAAATTGCACAGTGAGCTCAATCATGTTATGATCACTGCCTCCTAAGGGTTCCTTCACCTCAATCTCTCCAGTTACCGCTGGTTCATTACACAATACCCAATCCAGTACAGCTGATCCCCTAGTGGGCTCAACAACAAGCTGTTCTAAAAAGCCATCTCGTAGACATTCTACAAATTCTCTGTCTTGAGATCCAGTGCCGACCTGATATTCCCAATCCACTCGCATGTTAAAATCCCCCACAATTATCATAACACTGCCCTCCTGGCAAGCCTTTTCTATTTCCTGTTGTAATTTGTAGTCCACGTCACTGCAGCTGTTTGGAGGCCTGTAGATAATTGCCATCAGGGTCCTTTTACCCCTGCGATTTCTTAGCTCAACCCATAAAGATTCTGTACCTTCCGATCCTATGTCAACTCTTTCTAATGATTTAATATCATTTCTTACCATTAAAGCCACACCACCCCCCTACCTACCTGCCTATTCTTCCGACACTTCCTTGGAAGTTCAACTCCCAGAGACATGCATCCTTTAGCCATGTTTCAGTGATGGCCACAATATAACTATATAACCATATAACAATTACAGCACGGAAAAAAGCCATCTCGGCCCTTCTAGTCCGTGCCGAACGCTTACTGTCACCTAGTCCCACTGGCCCGCACTCAGCCCATAACCCTCCATTCCTTTCCTATCCATATACCTATCCAATTTTACTTTAAATGACAATACTGAATCTGCTTCTACCACTTCTACTGGAAACTCGTTCCACACAGCTACCACTCTCTGAGTACAGAAATTTCCCCTCGTGTTATCCTTAAACTTTTGCCCCCTAACTCTCAACTCATGTCCTCTTGTTTGAATCTCCCCTACTCTCAATGGAAAAAGCCTATCCATGTCAACTCTATCTATCCCCCTCATAATCTAAATTACCTCTATCAAGTCCCCCTTCAAACTTCTATGCTCCAAAGGATAAAGACCTAACTTAGGACCATAGAAAACTACAGCACAGTATAGGGCCTTCATGTCAGTCCTTCATGTTGTGCTGACCCATATAATTCAGAAAAATAGTACTAAATAGTACTACCCCATAAACCTCCATTTTTCTTTCACCATGTGCCTGTCCAAGAGGCTCTTAAATACCCCTAACATTTTAGCCTCCACCACCATCCCTGGCAAGTCATTCCAGGCACTCACAACCCTCTGTGTAAAAAACTTACCCCTGATGTCTCCCCTAAACTTCCCTCCCTTAATTTTGTACATATGCCCTCTGGTGTTTGCTATTGGTGCCCTGGGGAGCAGGTACTGACTATCCACCCCATCTATGCCTCTCATAATCTTGTAGACCTCTATCAAATCCCTTCTCATTCTTCTATGCTCCAAAGAGAAAAGTCCCAGCTCTGCTAACCTTGCTTCATATGACTTGTTCTCCAATCCAGGCAACATCCTGGTAAATCTCCTCTGCACCCTCTCCATAGCTTCCACATCCTTCCTATAATGAGGTGACCAGAATTGAACACAATACTCTAAGTGCGGTCTCACCAGAGATTTGTAGAGTTGCAAAATGATCTCTCTACTCTTGAACTCAATCCCCCTGTAAATGAAGCCTAGCATCCCATAGGTATCCTTAACTACCCTATCAACCTGTGCGGCGACCTTGAGGGATGTATGGATTTGAACCCCAAGGTCCCTTTGTTCATCCACACTCCTAAGTAACTGACCATTAATCCTGTACTCAGTCTTCTGGTTTGTCCTTCCAAAATGCATCACCTCACACTTGTCGGGATTGAACTCCATCTGCTATTTTTCTGCCTAACTCTGCAGCCTGTCTATATCCTCTTGTAACCTTCAACAACCTACAGCTCCATCCACAACTCCTCCAATCTTCGTGTCATCCGCAAACTTACTCACCCATCCTTCCGCCTCTACATCCAGGTCATTTCTAAAAATCACAAATAGCAGGGTTCCCAGGACAGATCCCTGCGGCACTCCACTAGTCACTGACCTCCAGGCAGAATACTTTCCTTCCACAACCACCCTCTGCTTTCTTTCTTTAAGCCAATTTTTTATCCAAACAGCCAAGGTTCCACTTATCCCATGCCTCATGACTTTCTGTATGAGTCTCTCATGAGGGACCTTGTCAAATGCTTTGCTAAAGTCCATGTAGACCACATCCACTACCCTACCCTCATCAATTTCTTTTGTTACCTCTTCAAAAAACTCAACCAGGCTCGTGAGGCACAATCTTCCTTTCACAAAGCCATGCTGACTATCCATGAGTAGACTGTACTTCTCCAAATGTTAATAGATCCTATCCTTAAGAATCCTTTCCAGTAGTTTGCAGACCACTGACAGAAGACTCACTGGTCTATAGTTCCCAGGTTTCTCCCTATTAACTTTTTTAAACAAGGGAACTAAATTTGCCATTCTCCAGTCCTCCTTGTTCAACCTTTCCCTGTAACTTAGGTGCTGAAACCCAGGTAACATTCTAGTAAATCTTCTCTGTATTCTCTCTATTTTGTTGATATCTTTCCTATAATTCAGTGACCAGATCTGTACACAGCACTCCAAATTCGGCCTTACCAATGCATTGTACAATTTTAACATTACATCCCAACTCCTATACTCAATGCTCTGATTTATAAAGGCCAGCATACCAAAAGCTTTCTTCGCCACCCTATCCACATGAGATTCCACCTTCAGGGAACTATGCACCATTATTCCTAGATCACTCTGTTCTACTGCATTCTTCAATGCCCTACCATTTACCATGTATGTCCTATTTGGATTATTCCTACCAAAATGTAGCACCTCACACTTATCAGCATTAAACTCCATCTGCCATCTTTCAGCCCATTCTTCTAAATGGCCTAAATCTCTCTGCAAGCTTTGAAAACCTGCTTCATTATCCACAACACCACCTACCTTAGTATCATCTGCATACTTACTAATCCAATTTACCACCCCATCATACAGATCATTAATGTATATGACCAACAACATTGGACCCAGTACAGATCCCTGATGCACACCACTAGTCACCGGCCTATAACCTGACAAACAGTTATCCACCACTACTCTCTGGCATCTCCCATCCAGCCACTGTTGAATCCATTTTACTACTTCAATATTAATACCTAATGATTGAACCTTCCTTACTAACATTCTGTGTGGAACGTTGTCAAAGGCCTTACTGAAATCCATATAGACAACATCCACAGCTTTACCCTCATCAACTTTCCTAGTAACCTTTTCAAAAAGTTCAGTAAGATTTGTCAAGCATGATCTTCCACTCACAAATCCATGCTGACTATTCCTAATCAGACCCTGTCTATCCAGATAATTATATATACCATCTCTAAGAATACTTTCCATTAATTTCCCCACCACTGATGTCAAACTGACACCCTATAATTGCTAGAGTTACTTATAGAACCCTTTTTAAACAATGGAACCACATGAGAAATAAGCCAATCCTCTGGCACCATCCCTGTTTCTAATAACATTTGAAATATTTCTGTCAGAGCCCCTGCTATTTCTCCACTAACTTCCCTCAAGGTCCTGGGGAATATCCTGTCAGGATCTGGAGATTTATCCACTTTTATATTCCTTAAAAGCACCAGTACTTCCTGCTCTTTAATTGTCATAGTTTCCATAACTTCTCTACATGTTTCCCTTACCTTACACAATTCAATATCCTTCTCTTTAGGGAATACTGAAGAAAACAAATTGTTCAAATTCTCCCCCATCTCTTTCAGCTCCACACATAGCTGTCTGCTCTAAGGGACCAATTTTATCCCTCACTATCCGTTTGCTACTAATATAACTGTAGAAACCTTTCGGATTTATTTTCACCTTACTTGCCAAAGCAACCTCATATCTTCTTTTAGCTTTTCTAGTTTCTTTCTTAAGATTCTTCTTACATTCTTTATGTTCCTCGAGCACATCATTTACTCCATGCTGCCTATATGTATTGTAGATATCTCTCTTTTTCCTAACCAAGTTTCCAATATCGATTGAAGACCATGGCTCTCTCAAACTTTTAACCTTTCCTTTCAACCTAACAGGAACATAAAGATTCTGTACCCTCAAAATTTCACCTTTAAATGACCTCCATTTCTCTATTACATCCTTCCCATAAAATAAGTTGTCCCAATCCACTCCTTCCAAATCCTTTTGCATCTCTTCAAAGTTAGCCTTTCTCCAATCAAAAATCTCAACCCTGGGTCCAGTTCTATCCTTCTCCATAATTATATTGAAACTAATGGTATTGTGATCACTGAACCCAAAGTGCTCCCCAACACATACCTCAGTTACCTGACCTATTTCATTTCCTAACAGAAGATCCAACACTGCCCCTTCTGTAGTCGGTACCTCTATGTATTGCTGCAAAAAACTATCCTGCACACATTTTATGAACTCCAAACCATCCATCCCCTTTTCAGAATGGGCTTCTCAGTCTATGTGTGGAAAATTAAAATCTCCCATAATCACAACCCTGTGCTTACTACAAATATCTGCTATCTCCTTGCAAATCTGCTCCTCCAATTCTTGCTCTCTATTAGCTGGTTGACAATACACCCCATAAGTGTTACTACACCTTTCCCATTCCTCAATTGCACCCAAATAGCCTCCCTGGATGAGCCCTCTAATCTATCCTGCCAGAGCACCACTGTAACATTTTCTCTGACAAGCAACGCAACACCTCCCCCTCTTGTCCCTCTGATTCTATCACACCTGAAGCAATGAAATCCAGGAATATTTAGTTGCCAATAACACCCCTTCTGCAACCATGTTTCACTAATAGCTACAACATATTTCCAGGTATCAATCCACGCTCTAAGCTCATCCACCTTTCTTACAATGCTCGTAGCATTAAAATAAATGTATTTACAAAATTCTCCACTTCCTCCTCTCTGTTTATCTGTAACAGTACAAAGAACTTTACTGTCTTCTTTTTCTTCCTTCTCCCATACATCTGTTCCTACACTCTGGTTCCCCTCCTAATCCCCGTTGTATCTAGTTTAAATCCACTTGAACTTCTCTAGCAAACCTACCTGCAAGAATATTTGTCCCCCTCCAGTTCAGATGTAAACCATCCTGCCAGAACAGGTCTCACCTTTCCTGGAAAACTGGAAATATCATACCTACCAATCTGCAACTGTACAACAAGATCATCCACATTATTCCTTATGCTGCGTGCATTTAAGTATAACACCTTAAGTCCAGTATTTGGTACTTTTTGCATTGATTGCACTGCAACTCATCCCAATGGCTGCAAATTTGCTCCATCACCTGCCTGTCCTTCCTGACATCCTTACTGCTCACTACCTTACATCTATTTCTGTTTTCCCTCTCCTCCGTTCCATCATTCTGGATCCCATCCCCCTGCCAAACACCTTCCACTGGTAACCTCGGGTTTAGTCCTATCTTAATAGGTCCTGAAACTAACTTTGACTTAAAAATTAACTTGTGCAAAGGCATAGAAGCAACGTTGTCCCCAACGCCTTGAGTAAGATTTACCTCACCAGTGGCAGTCTCATCACTAAACTCTGGAACATTGTCCAACAAAAGTGACTGAGAAGCCCTAGTATCTTGAAGAATTTTCACTGAAACTGGGGGTGACCCTTTATTCACTGACACAGACCCATCTGCCATAAAAGGAAAGAATTATTTTCTAACCAGGCCTTTGACAGAACTTCATCAGAATTTGAAACAGGTGTTTCAAAGCATTGAATACTGGTATCTGGAACCGCCTCCTTTTCCTTCCTCTTTAGGAGGAAACAATTAGCCATAACATGACCAGGTTTCATACAATAGAGACATTAGGACCAGAAGGTTTATCCTTTAACTGCTTTCCTTCATCCTTGCCTTTGCACTAGTCCCAGATTTGATTTCTGGTTTGCCCTGACTATCTATGCTACCCTTTGGAAGGTCTTACTTGGGGTAAACTTGAACTTGTGGGTTAATGCAAACTCATCTGCTAATTTAGCAGACTCTTGGAAAGTGGCAGCATCCTTTTCATCTAAATATGCCTTTATATCATTATGGATGCACCTTTTAAACTCTTCAATTAAAATTAACCCTTTCAGTTTTTTGAAATTATCATCTTCATTTTTATATGTGCACCATCGTTCAAAACACACAGACTTCTCATAAGCAAATAAGCAAATGAGTCTGGTTCACAGATTTCTTCAAATTTCTAAACCTTTGCCTTTCAGATTCTGGAACCAGTTCATAGGCTTTAAGCACAGCCTATTCCATGGCTCATAATTAGCTGCATCTTCAATTGATAGGGCAGAATAAGTCTGCTGAGCCTTACCTTTAATTACACTCTGTAATAGAAGCCAACAGTTTCTTGGCCACTGTTGGCTCTGAGCAACTTTCTCAAAACGCTGAAAGTATTTAACAACCTCAGCCACATCAAATGGAGGGACCAATTTAACTTCCCGACTGGCAACAAACTTATCACCAGAGTCAAACACTGAACCCCCATGCTGTAGTTTCTCTATCTTCTCTAGCTTGAACTGCCTCTGCCTTTCTGCTTCCTCCTTCTGTTTTTCTGTTTCTTCAGCTGCAAACTGCCTCAGTTTTTCTGCTTCCTCAACCTCAAGCTGTTTTTGTTGTAACTCAAACTCAAGCTGTTGCTGTCTTCTCCTTTCCTCAACCTCCATCTTTAATTTTTCCAACTTGTACTGGAGCTCAAGATCACTGGGTTTACTTTCAGGAAACAGCCTTAACACCTCGTTGTCAAACGTCCCCAAAGAAATATAGTGCTCAGCTAATTTCCTCTGAATTGCTACCTTTTTCATAGACAATTTTATCGAAACATATCCCAGTTTTTTACCAACAGTCACCAAGTCGTCCTTTTTGGCCTTCCCTAATGCCCCAGGGTTTGGTGATGTCAGAAATGCATCATTATCCATTTCTGCTGGTTTACACACACACAGGTCAATCAAAAAAGGAAGTAACCAATCAGATCAATATTCAATCAATCAATAAGCTCCAATTTTGTTTGTATCCCGGACGAGGCCCCAATTTTATATTATCCCCCAGCAGCAATAGATCACAAATGAGTCATGTTTTAATGTTAAAACCACTATCATTATTATTGTCTACTCAACATATAGAAACTTAAACGAAATTAATGAAAGTTAAGCTTTATGCATATATATGTGTGTATATGTAGCTCCCAAACTATCAAGCTTAAGAAAAATTCTTTAAGTCTTAAGATTCAGATGGGAAAGTAGGAAAGTCCAGTAATCCATAGAATAAATGAGTGAGGGGAAAGATTTATAGATACGCTTTAAAATGTAGAGAGAAGGTGGTTACAAAGAATTCCACAGATTCCACACTGGGCAAACAGAATAGCAGTCACCGGAGATCCTATCCGTTGTGTCATTCCAAAATCCATATCAAAATATCACCAGGTGACAGCTACAAACTATCTTTTCAGAATAGTTCAGAAGAGGGAGGTTTCAGAAATAGACCAAGTGAATTTAAGAAGAGGGTGGAAGTTGGAGGCAAAGCTGATGAAATTTATGAGCTCAACATGGATGTAGGAAGCAGCACCAATGCAGTCATCAATGTAGCACAGGAAGAGTTGGGGAGTATTACCAAGGAAGGCTTGGAACATGGACTGTTCTATGTAGCCAAGAAAAAGGCAGGCATAGTTGGGGTCTATGCAGGTCCCCAGTGAGTTTGGAGAAAGTAAAGGAGCAGAAGGAGAGATCGTTGGGAGATCTGCCATACAGAAGAGATTGGTGGTGCAAGGGATTTGTTTGAGTCTTTGTTGAGAAAGAAATGGAGAGCTTTAAGGCCCTCTTGATGGGGGATAGAAGTGTATTGTGACTGAACATCCATGGTGAAAATGAGGCCATCAAAAGAGATCGAAAGCACATGAAGTGTTGCAGAGTAGGTGGGAAGGGACTCTATAAAGGGGGATAGAATGGAATTGAGATATGTGAACATGTTCAGTCGGGCAGGAGCAAGCTAATACAATGGAACTACCTGGATAGTCAGGCTTGTGGGTCATGAGTAGGAGATGAAAAAAAAAGTGCAGGATAAGGGTACTATGAGTTTGGTGGCAGTGGATGGGAGTTCTCCAGAGTTGTATGGCATTAGAGATAATTTTCTGATGGTCCAGAATGGGGTCCTTTTCAAAGGAAGTGTCTAAGAGTTGCTGCCTGACATCAGCAAGGTAGAAGTTAGCCCACCACAGTACAGCAGCACCTCCTTCATCTGTGGGGTTGATGGTAAAGTTGGAATTGGTGCAGAGAGAGAAGAAGGCAATGCGTTCAGAGGGGGTAAAGAGAGGAGTCATCAGTGCAAGGTGTGGAATTCTTGCTATTGAAGTGGGCTCAGAGATGGAGGCAATGGAAGAAAAGCATGGTGTCATAGAGGGCCTGGAACTCAGTGAGGGGTTCCAGTGAGGAGAAAGGTGGACAAAGGTGAGATACCCGGGGTTGGAGAATGGTGGTGGCAGAAGGGGAGAAAGCAGGCTGAGCAGCGAACAAGATCTCAGCCAAGATGATGTATTGACCAAGGTTCAAGTTGGAGCTGGAGCAAGAGGCTGCTTAATTCATGGTACTCTTGATCCCATGCAGCACAAAAAACACAATAAAATAAAGAAAACAATAATAAGAAAACACAATAAATACAAATACATAAGATAGCTTAAATACATAGATCGATTGAATGTCCATAAAGTGATGCTAGGCATGAGGAGATTCTGATAGGAAATGATGGTGGGAGGTGTGGAGGGATGAGAGTGGGTGAAGGTGTTGATCAGCCTCACTGCTTGGGGGAAGTAATTGTTTTTCAGTCTGGTGGTCCTGGCATGAATGCTGCGTAGCCTCCTCCCTGAAGGGAGTGGGAGAAACAGACAATGAGCAGGTGGGTGGGAACCTTCATGATGTTACTGGCCCTTTCTCGGAACTTTTCTGTATATACGTTCTTGATGGCAGGTAGGTTGGCACCAATGATGCATTGACTACCCATAATAGAGCTTCCTGTTATATAAAGAGTTATATAAAATTATAAACTTAGAGGTTAAAATCTGGGTATGGAATAAAATGTGCATAAGTAAATAAACATCAAATAAATGCATCTGGTTTTATTGAAATTATGGAACTCAAATTGTATCTAAAATTGTTATTTATAAAATAATATATTTTTCATTTGCACGAAATTGGCTTGAGTGGTTAATACTAAAATGCTGCATGAAATGTGGCTTTCTCCTGCTGAGAAATGCAGTTTCAACAGAGGGAGAATATAAGAAGACAGCGGTAGGTACACTCAGTGGCCGGGAACGGGTTTGACTGAATCTTAAAATAGTAGAGGCTTGTGTTGGTTGACCCCGCCGAGAGCAGCCTTCCCCTGGCAACACATTGCCACTACTCGGGCATGGCAAACTGCTTGTATTGCAATCAGCAGTGTAAGTGACATGTCAGAGGATGAAGCCACAAGCCTACAATTAGAGCTCGAATCAGAATCGAGTTTAATATCACTTGCTGTTAAATTTGTTGTTTTGCGGCAGCAATACATTGCAAAATATAATATTAAAAATTATAATGCTCATTAAGAAATAATTATAAAAAATTAAATTATGTAAGTAGTGCAAAAGGGGAGTAAAATCATAGTGTTACGAATTCCCGTAACTGGATCACTTACCAGCAAAGATAGAGAGGTCCGTTGAAGTCTGATGGTACTATTTTAAAAAGTATTTATTGATAAAGGGCACAAAAATAAGATTAATGCAAACATACAGATAATATACGTCATCAATACTAAATCTAAGCCCGGGTATAATAATAACCAATAAGAAATAGCTCTATCGTTGTCTAGGGGTTAATGTATTGTCCGATAGAAAGATAACAGTCACTATCAGTTCGTCCAAGCTGCAGCGTTGTTGGGTTTAAAAGTGATGTGGTTTAAACTTGCCCCAGGTCTTTTAAGATGCCGATCCGTTGAGTCAGGGAAGCGGGCTTCCCCATTGTTAGCTAAAAGCTGTTTTCCCGTGGTTCCAGCCATCAATTCCAGCCACGGAATCGAACGCACGTGGCTTCCTTCAGATGACTTCCTGTTGTTACGTGGTCGCTTAACGTTTCTTCTGGTGCATCTGAAGGGGTTGTTCTCCAGACCCTCTTTTATACTTCTTCACGGGGTCTCAGATGTCAATCAGGTTGGGATGATGCAATCCCTCAACCAGCGCACTCCGGTCATCCCCTGAGGGGCTTCAATGAATAGTACAGTACTCAATACACAACTTGGTCTTCCGGAGACAATGGCCATGTCCCTTAGCTTTACATCGCCGGGGAAACGAGGCATTTTGCACGTCCCATTCTCCTTTCCTGGGCCCCTTGACCCAACCCAACAATGACCTTGCAATTCTCACAAAGGTGGAGGCTACAGACGTAACACCCCCTTTCTTCAGGGCATTTTTTTACCATTGGAAAAAGACGAATACAGAGTCTCACATGGTGTTAGAATCTAACACAACACCAAAGTTTTTTTTTCCTCCAGAGCAATACAGTGATACATTCACTTCAGTATCTAAACAGTTAACGATTACAGTGTCACTTTCTTCAATATCTTAACATCGTGTACCGTACTAAAGTCTTGTAGCATCAGACTTCAATTTAATAACCACCTAATTTTTTTTTAGTTCTTTCCTTCAGCAACGACTCTAAGGAGGTGTGATCTCAGCTTCCGTGCATCTACAAAAGTTTATGGAACTACAAATCTTTCTGTCGTTTTCAAACTGAACAGACAGGCTTCAAGGGAGTTGTCTTTATTATTCACAGGCTGTGTCGAAATCCCGTACAACCGGCTTTGCTATTTAAAAATGGCGTTCCCATTAACCCTCGCCTCGTTTCCGGGTACTTTCCATGTGGGGAGCTTGGGTAATGCGGCGAGATATAAGAATTATTTTATCAACACCGTGTCCCAAACTTAGAGCATCTTCTGAATTTCCACCCAACTCTTTAATTTTACACAGGTGGCTAACCCTCTCGTCAGGACCCTTCAGGCTATGTGTTTCTCGTTTGACCACTTTGCTCAAGCAGTATTTCAAATTCTGCCTCTTCACACCACATTTTGGAATAACAATAGCGTGGGGGGTCCTGTCACCTTCCGGCTGAATCGGTAAGCGATCGGCAGGGTTTAAAATTTCTTCATTCGATTTGGGAACTACAGATTTCCCGTTTCCTTCAATGATAATATTTATCTCCCCGATTGTGAACTCTACATTAACTTTCAGCACACCTTCGAGCACACACACCTGGGAACTCTCACTTCCCACTATTATTAAGGTTAACCCTTTCTTCACTGAACCAAGTCTATCTGACCCACCAGGACTGCCATCTCGTTTCACTGAATCAAACACCTCAGACTTTTTCTGAGCTCCGTTACTAGGTTCAGTACCACGTACATCCCCATCTTGGACACACTCAAACGGGACATTGGCTTCTTCCAGGCTTTCAATACCCATACCCTTTCCAAATTCTAAGTTCCCCCGATCCTCCCAGCTACTCTCTGGGCAACTCCCTTCTGGAGTAAACTCAACCCCGTGGGCTGAAACAACCTCATCTGCCAACCCAGCAGACTTCTTCAAGGCAAGGGCACCCTTTTCATCTAGGACTGCCCTCATTTCATTATTGGGAACACCTTCAGAATTTTCAACTTCGTCAAACAGTTCTACCAAACGAGACAGATCATCCCTGTCCAACTCTGGACCTCTTAACTGCTCTATCGGTTCCTCATCTTTATTTCCTGCCTCTAGGGCCTTTCTCCTCGCTAAGGGCAGGTCTACCTCCGCTCCCTTACCCTCTTCCACTTTACCTCTCTTCGTTTTACCACCCTCTAAACCCTCGTGGTACAGGATCGGTAGAAACGTCTCGGCCAAATCAAAACTGGCTGGATTTAAACTGCTCTCATTCTCAGCTGCCTGTCTTGGCAGGCTGCGAGTGACCACGCATGCGGGATAGGTCTGGGAATCTAGGGGCGGGGCCACTGCACTCGCCGGTCGGTGGGTCGGCAGCATTGCCGACCAAACTTTACCACCTGCTAAATCGTTACCGAGAAGGACGTCCGCTTCAGTTCTCGGGAATTCTGATCGCACCCTTATTACAACTGGTCCAGATACCAGCTCACAATCCATAATGACCTTATGTAAGGGCACCATTTTTGTTCCTTTACTTATTCCCTTCACAGCTACCATTCTCATCTTGCGACCAAACTCTAGTACCTTACTGCTGATCAACAACAGCTCAGCACCCGTGTCTCTCTGGATCCGTACGGGAACTGGTTTGTCCCCCTCCCTCACAGACATGGTTCCGTGTGACAGACAAGTCTCAGACCCTTCTCGTACTCTGTCTACCCGGGGCTCTCTTGTCGATTTACTGATTACCATGGCACATCTGATAGGGATGGCCGCTGTCCCTTTTCCTGTCTCTTTCCTCGGAGCAAAGCACCGAGATGCAATATGTCCCCCCTTTCCACAATTAAAACAGGTCAAGCCCGGAAATCTCTGGCCGTCTGGCCTTTCCCCCTCAACCTTACCACTAGCTTCTGGCGGGACCTCTGCCTCAGCCGGCGGACTTTCTCGATCGTTCCCACGGTCTCTCTGGGAGCTTTTATTTGAGGAAAACTTGGTCTTGTGGGTTAGGGCATATTCATCTGTGAACCTAGCAAATTCCGAGATGGACTTATATGGCTTCTCATTCAAATATGTCCGGATATCCTCCGAAACACAACCTTTAAATTCCTCAATCAGAATTAACTCCCTGAGACACCCATAATCCTCTCCCACTCTTTCTGCGGTGTACCACCGGTCCAAGAGCACACCCTTCTCATAGGCAAACTCGGTATATGTCTGATTCCACCCTTTCCTTAAATTTCTAAACTTTTGTCTATAAGCCTCAGGTACTAGCTCATAACTCCAGAGAATGGCCGCCTTTACTTTGTCATAACTCTCCTCCTCTCCCTCCTCCATGGCCAACGCCATATATGCCCGCTGTGCCTTCCCCTTTAACACACTTTGTAACAGCGCCACCCACTGACCTCTGGGCCACTTCTGATTCACGGCCACTTTTTCAAAAAGCACGAAATAACTATCCACATCTGACTCCTCGAACGGAGGTGCTAGCCTCAACTCTCGACTACATTGAACTGCTTCTCTCGGTCTGACCCCAGAACTCATGGCTCCTGCCGTAACTTCTCCATCTCCAAGTCATGTTTCCTCTGCTTCTCTTTTTCATCTGCTTCCAGCTGTTCTAACCTCATTTCATGCTCTCTTTCTCTCTCTCGGCTGCCTCCAGCTGCTTTAACTTAATTGCACGTTCCAACTTTAATTTCTCCAACTCTAACTGAGCCGTCCCACTAGCGGGTGCCTCTTCAGGGATATTTTTCAATACCTCATCTGTAAACACATTCTTCCCAATATAATAATGAGTTATTGCCCTTCGCACCTCCCGCTTTTTCATTGACAACCTCACCCCTGTGAGGTTTAACTCCTTCGCCAATTTTATCAAGTCTGATTTGGAGGCCACCTCCAGCGCCTCCAGAGTCGGGTTTTCTATAAATTCACCCATGTCCATCTTTGCTGCTTTCCCGTCTGGCTACCCGCGTAACCAGATCCAAGTTTTGGACTTACAATCCCGATTCACTGGCCTCACAATTTAGTGTCAAATCCCGGACGAGCCCCCAACTTTGTTACGAATTCCCGTAACTGGATCACTTACCAGCAAAGATAGAGAGGTCTTTTGAAGTCTGATGGTACTATTTTTAAAAGTATTTATTGATAAAGGGCACAAAAATAAGATTAATGCAAACATACAGATAATATACGTCGTCAATACTGAATCTAAGCGCGGGTATAATAATAACCAATAAGAAATAGCTCTATCATTGTCTAGGGGTTAATGTATTGCCCGATAGAAAGATAACAGTCACTATCAGTTCGTCCAAGCTGCAGCGTTGTTGGGTTTAAAAGTGATGCGGTTTAAACTTGCCCCAGGTCTTTTAAGATGCCGATCCGTTGAGTCAGGGAAGCGGGCTTTCCCGTTGTTAGCTAAAAGCTGTTTTCCCGTGGTTCCAGCCATCAATTCCAGCCACGGAATCGAACGCACATGGCTTCCTTCAGATGACTTCCTGTTGTTACGTGGTCGCTTAACGTTTCTTCTGGTGCGTCTGAAGGGGTTGTTCCCCAGACCCTCTTTTATACTTCTTCACGGGGTCTCAGATGTCAATGATACAATCCCTCAACTAGCCCACTCTGGTCATCCCCTGAGGGGCTTCAATGAATAGTACAGTACTCAATATACAACTTGGTCTTCCGGAGACAATGGCCATGTCCCGTAGCTTTACATCACCAGGGAAATGAGGCATTTTGCATGTCCCATTCTCCTTTCTTGGGCCCCTTGACCCAACCCAACGATGACCTTGCATTTCTCACCAAGGAGGGGGCTACAGACGTAACAATAGTAAGGTAGTATTCATCACGGGTAAAGCTCTGCCTACCACTGAGCACATCTACACAGGGCACTGTCAGGAAAGCAGCATTCATCATCTAGGACCCCTGTCATGTTCTCTTCTCTCTGCTGCCATCAAGAAGGAGGTACAGGAGCCTCAGGACCCACAACACCAGGTTCAGGAACAGTTATTACCCATCACTCATACACTCTTGATCCAGAGGATCTAACTTCACTAAACTTCATTTCACCTAGTTCGGGGGTCGGCAACCTGCGGCTCCCGAGCCATTTGTGGCTCTTTCACCTCTGTGCTGTGGCTCCCTGTGGCTTTGGGAAATAATTGGTCAGTATTTAATTAAAATGTATTTTATGTTAGTTTGTTAGCTTTTGAAATGTAATTCTAAATTTGAAGATTATGGTGATCTTGTACAATCTAAGTGTGGCGACACATTTCCTGGCACATCCGAAACGGCTCACAATTAGCCAGCATTCCGGCTAAGGGAGATAGCCTACGGGGGTTTGTGAGTACGCGTCTTTTGCAGCATCTGCGTCCATGGGGGCTGGGTTGAGGGAGGCTTAAAAGCAAGGCTGTTTAGTTCGAATAAAGTTATTCGACTGCAGTTAACTGACTGCGTGAGCACACCGCTACAACGTGTTTTTATCGCTATTAATATACGTCACCACTGCCAATACCTGACACCCGCCAGTGCGCGATTTCTTTAATTTTTCGATCCAAGGTAAGCCAACTATGGAGAATTCTAAAAAAAGAAAAGTGACTGAAGAAAACAGAACGTTTAATGATCCGTGGACAGATTCATTTGCTTTCACTGTTGACGAGACTGGTTTACCGGTATGCTTAATATGCAATGAGAAACTAGCAAACAACAAAAAGTCAAATGTCGCAAGGCATTTCCAGAATAAACACGCAGCCTTTGCTCAAAAATATCCGGATGGAGATGAGAGAAAAAAAGCCGTTTCGGAACTGATGCGGAAGGTTGATCTGAGCAAAAATCATTTCCAGAAATGGATGAAGTCTGGAAAATCAACGACATACACCAGTTATATTGCCGCTTAGGAAATAGTCAGGCACGGGAAGCAGTTTACAGATGGTGAATATATAAAAGAATCTTTCATTAAGATTTCAGAACATCTATTCACGGACTTTAAAAACAAGAGTGAAATTGTGCAGAAAATCAGGGATATGCCCCTCTCTGCAAAGACTGTCAAAGACAGAACCATAAAAATGGCAGAAGACATCACAAGACAGCAAATTAAAGACATCAATTCAGCTGTGGCCTACTCGATTGCCTGTGACGAGTCTAAAGACAAAGGTGATATTGAACAAATAGCGTTGTTCTGCCGGTATGTAAACTCTGCCGGGCCACAGGAAGAACTGATTGAGTTGATACCTCTAAAAGACCAAACACGGGGGGAGGACATCTGTGAGGCTGTCTTGAATTGTTTAAGAGCCAAAGGAATAAAGACCACCCATCTGGTGTCAGTAGCTACTGATGGGGAACCGAATATGACGGGAACGCACAAGGGATTTGTG